>NC_051185.1:63643989-63703111 GCF_013339695.2 Rhipicephalus sanguineus | reverse complement strand
TATATATTCATATTTTTGCACATCTGCTCAGCACTCATGAGAACAAAATGAATGCTAGTGCGTCAATGACTCGGGAATAATTTGTTCCATTGAGGCAACTGTCAAGTTTGCTTAATGAGAGAGAACAATGACAAAACTCTGAACTAGGAAAGTGAAAGTGTATTTAGTAGAAGCTCATTATGCCAAACCACAAGCTAGAAGATTATGCAAAGCACAGTGTGTGCCAGTGTGGTTGCATTAGGAGTGAAGGCAGAAACAAGGTACACAGATACTTCAACATACACACAGCCCAATAAAACTGTTCAGTGATGAAGCTAATGAGCAGAACATGCGTGTGAATGTGCGGCAATTAAAAAAAAGCAACACGTGACGTGAACAAATACATAAATAAATAGATGCTAAATGGAAAGAATTCTAGAAAAGTGAAACATGTAAAATGTCCAGTTCAAGGAATGAAGCTAACAAATGTGAATAATATCCAATACAGAGAAACACTGTATTTGAATCTTTGTACAGTACCTACAGCCCCATGGAGTAATTGCAACACCTTTGCACAGCAAACATAAAAAAAAAACGCGATTTCACACTTTGCTCACATGCCAGTGGAATTGGCAGAATAATGGAATGTTGAATGACACTGAGAAACAGAAGTACACTTGACACATCCAGCACGTTAAAACAACACAAGTTCTCATTTTCAAGCAACCTTAAATATTATTATAAGCAACTGAAGGCAAGCTAATAAAGAAACAACACTGATCCTATGACAAGTATTCAAAGTGGAAAAGGTGCGCATATAAAAAACTTCTTGCACATTGATTTTCTGAACAAATAGGGTGTCAGTGTGGTGGTAACAATTTGGCCAGATACTCAGTTGTTCCACACAGCACTGATAACAGCAACAATGATGAGAGATGGCATGAACCAGGAAAAAAGAAAGTGTAGTTTAAAAGAAGGTCATTATGTCAAATGATGAGCTAGAAGACTCTGCAGGGCACTGTGTTTGTGATGTCTGGTTGCATCAGGAATGAAGGCACAATTAGAGTTTTAGGTAATGCTCTAGTCTTGGAAACAACTGATATGCATTGCAGGCACAAACAAGGCATACTGATAGATCAGAGCATAGTCCAGTAAAACTGATGAGCGATGAAGCAAACATAAAGAATATATGTGGGAATCAATAAACAAGCAAGCAGGGAAATAAATACAGTTTGGAATACAGAAAGTTTTTTATATGCCTGTTAAGTTCCACATGGCTTCATACACAACAACCCGAATCTTGGCAGAGATACACTGATTGAAAGATGTCCCATGGTGCTTGCACGAGAGAGGTTTCATAATGCAGTTCAAAGAGAAAATATTGTATGCTCCCTCGAGCTACCCGTCGATATGCTCTCTATGACAACAACACAATTAGGTGCTGCAATGTTGCCAACACTGAAGGAAGGGATCGTGAAAATGAACATGGCCTCAACAGTGGCCACTGCTTGTTGGTACACTGTGGTAGGAATGTACATGGAAGCATACTTTCCCAGCAGGATGTGCCATGCAGGCTGTAGAAAGTCTGGATATGGCTTGCACTTTAATCTTGACTGCAGCTTTTACTGAAAGTGAGCAGGCAGACTGTGGACGGTCTGTGGGAATGCACAGACGAAGGTTGAAGCTGCCATACTGCCTGAATGGGGGTTCAAGGAGCTGGAAAGGCACTCGCTGCACCTGCGTGAAAAAGTCCAGTTAGGATTCATGCGTGCCAAAAACTGTTGCACTGGTATTAAATGAAAGTGTCTGAAAATGCACAAGTGAACTATTTCAACAGCTGCCCAACATTTATCTCTGCTAACACTTGCTAATGGAAATGAAGCAAAATCATTCCCTTCAAATAATAGTGTACAGCTATTCGAAAATTTGGAGAGACATTGCATACATTGCGCCATTAAATACATTCCATTGCTGGGCTAGTCAGTGCATGAATAAATTAAATATATATAGGAAATATGATATTGTATATCAGATTTTGGAGCCTGTTTTCTTATACTATGATGCCTCAATATTTCCTCGAAGAAATTACGTAAGTGTTAGCCAATGAAAACTACACTTCTTGTTAGCAAGTTAAATAGATTCGCAGTAGCTCTCCTAAACTGAGCATAATTAATTAGAAGGCCATTCCAATAATAATATCTGGGGTTTAACGTCCGAAAACCACGATATGATTGTGAGGAAAGCCACAGTGGAAGGCTCCAGAAATTTTGACCACCTCAGTGCACCTATGTCTAAGTACACGGGCCTCAAACATTTTTGCCTCCATCGAAAATGCAGCGACAACGGCCGGGATTCGATCCCGCGACCTTTGGATCAGCAGTCGAGCGCCATAACCACTAGACCACCGTAGCGGGGCGAGAAGGTCATTCCAGTTTGCTGCCATGTTCAGAACGATAATAAGTCTATTAGGTTTTGCAAAATACTTTTATTAGAATGTGCAAACTTTTGACATTTATTGTTTTTTACAATTCTGACATTTATCGTTTGTCCTTCCTGCAAAAATCCAAAATGAGTATTGGCAGTATGTCGTAAATATATAAAAAATACATAAATATATTTGTCGACGGGTTCATTGAAGCTATGTGATATTTGAATGGTTCGCAAGAGGAATGTGGGAGTGGGCGCATGAATAAAATGACTAGTATTCATTAAGTTTAGTTTTTAATTGATGTGCATCATCATGACGTAAAGGCAATCAAATTAAGGTGGCCAAACAACAAAAATATTGCTGCCACAGCTCAATATGCAGATCATCGGGCACATAATTAGAAAATCATGGTTTCGAACTCTACTGGCTGGGAGTTCTTTTTCTACCCACTTTGGGAGGCACAGGGTTCGATTTCTAGCGCCTATGGGCGCTCACCAGCTTTTGTGACGGAGTGACTGCTACCCCAAAGTGGCGCATGGTTGTGTAGATACTCATATGACAAGAATGTGGCCTCTCTTTCGCACTCTCTTCCACCACTCTCTTTTCCTCCAACGAATTCATGCCATTACCACTTATGAGTTGCCAAACTACGTTACTTTCCTAACCTCAATCTACTCTTCCACTGTCACCTCTAAAGAAGAAGCTGTCCCTTCAGTGGCACACTCCTCCTCTTTAAGAAAGCCTGTAGACAACTCACTTTTTATGGCTTCGTTTTTGCATGACTACAGAACACATGGCAAAGAGGTGGTGTTTCTGTGAAAAGGATGCATTGCAGTGGTCACAGGAGAAGGGACGCTCTCCTGTGTGGTTGCGTATGTGTTGCACGAGGTTACATTTATGCGAAAAAGATGCACTGCAGCAGTCACAGGAAAAGGGACGCTCTCCTGTGTGGGTTCGAATGCACCCTGTGAGATCAGAGTTAGTACTGAAGCAGTGAATAGTATCCCATCCCATGAGCAGTGAATAGTACTGCTCATGGGATGCCAAAGACAGGAACCTGCAAAGCCACAGGGATAACAGAAAGGCAATGAAAACCAAGTAACACAACATTGTCTGCAAGTGGACAAAGCACCAGGCAATGAAGAAAGGTTATTGCACTTGTAAATGAAGTAGACGATTACCTTTCCTATGCAAACCACGTTACTGTAGTGGTAACCACGCAATGACACAACACATTTTACATAAGTTCCCATCTCTCTGTACGTAAATACTCCGCCTAATACATGCAAAAACCTCAAGTGAATGCATAGGGATGTGACTTAGATGTAATTCTGGTACTATACCTAAATGGGCAAATTTCTTCCTAATATTATAATAGATTAGGCAGCAACCCAGTGAAGCATTTGCTGTTATTTCATTTTTCCCATAGAAGTATCAAAAAATGCCACACAGCAACTGAACCACCCCATAATTCAACAAATGAAGCATATGAAATAATATATAAGCAAATGAACTTAATATGAAACAAGCTAAAAGATATAAAGAAAGGAACATAAAACATTTACAAGGGATAGAGTGGCATCTCAGTTTTTGGTGCTCAGAAACAGAGGCACATTTATAAGGACTGCACAAAAAGTTATTTCTCTATGCGTATTAGCACAGTTTACACATTTCCCATTAATGTCTCTGCTGAATGAAAGCATAATGATACCATAAATTACAAAGTAATCTATTCACAATATAATGTTTCGACACTTACACGACCACACACACAAGTAGATATTCCACTTAATCACAATGAATGTATAACTAATTATATTGAATGAAGACTATGACAATACAAATATCCACAATTATAAGGCCGTATTGACATGCTCATTACGATCCTTATAACATATTGCAGTGTAAAATTAAATTGCCACTACCAAGTGTGGGGTAACTTATACTGAAAACAGTTTCCCTCATCGCATACAGATGCGTAAGAGTGTGTTAATAAATACCTATCCTGAACAGTGCTTTGTATGACAGGTACACTTCTTCACAGTGATCATTGACACATATACATTGCAGTGAAATACAGTACATTCTTGCTAATTTCAATTGACTAACACTGCTGAAACTGTATAGTCAACTTCATTCGTTTCAGTATAATTCAATCCTTAGCAGCATTCCATAGACATCGTCACACCACCACCACATTGTCATGTTCCCGGCACATACCGTATTTACTCGATTCTACCGCGCCCTCGATTGTAACGCGCACCCGTTTTCCGCGACCAAAAAAAAAAAAAAAATTTACATCGATTGTAACGCGCACCCATTTTTCGTGAGAGAAAAGAACAAAAAAAAGTCCGTAGGAGTCAAACTTCGCACATTCAGAAGAACATGTATTAGGGTTTTAGAAAACTAAAGTTTCAAAAAAGTAAAACACAAGGTCAAAAAGCGGGCCTTGCCGCTAAAACTGTCACCACTACGGCGGCGATACGAGTCGCGTAATGGATCAGTCCTCGTCGCTGTCAACGCTCTTCGATTTCGGGAAACCGGCCCTGCTTTGGTCCACTGAAACCTTTCGTGAAGCTTTGCTGTAAAAATCTTCTGCTTCTGTTTGCGCCAGTCTCGCACGCACGTTTCGGGAACTCCGAACTATATCCGAACGACCGCGATGCGGCCCGATTTCCGTCCGTCTCTCTGCACATGTAATAACCATTCTTTTAAATGCGGCATCGTGGTACACTCGTCGAGTATTTAGAGTCGGCACTTCCATGCCGTCGATGCGAACGCAGAACGGGATGACAATTCTCCTCAGCACACGTACGAACTGAAAACATGACAGAAATCATGGAGGAAGGAATACTAAGGAGAGGCCCTGACGTCACATTCGTGAAGCCTCCACATCGCAAACACCCGCATCGCCTCCTAGAGAAGGCGCAGCGAAAACATCCGCGTTTTCCGTCGCGACGTTTACACGCGCATGCGCGCATCGCGAAACATTGCAGCCTTTTTTTGTTTGTTTTTCGCCGTGCAAGCGGTGTAGTCGATTCACGCTTGCTGCTCTTTGTGTATGTTCTTTAGGAAAGCTACGCAATGCCCAGCTGTTGCGTATACCCTGTGCAAATCGCGTGCACTGTGGACAGTACCGGGTGTCACTTTTCATGTGTACGTTTACGTTCGCTTCATTACTGATCACTAAGGCATGGTATTTGCGTGCGAAGCTCTCGGATGTGCGCTCTGTTGCTTGTTACTCATTCTGTCAACTCGTAACACACGTGAAATTTTGTTTTTGGCGTCTGACGCGCCGTATATACCATGCGCTGAAGGCATCGTACGTTTTAGAGGCTGTGTCGTTCAAACAAAAGAGCAATAAACTTTTGTTGTTATCGGACTACGTGATGTATGTATTGTGCGGTGTGCGCTCGCTGCGTGCTTGTGTTGTGTGCGCACTGGAATTACAAACTTTACATGCACGGTCGCGATACAATACACCGCGGTGTCCTCTTTTCGACGTGAAGTTACGTCAACTATAGGTTGGCGCTGCGCCGAATAGCTACTACGCTTACTATATACACGTGCAAAGAACCGCTAATCGGGCAATAGATCTGGAAATCGGGCTACGAGAGAGGAAAAGAAAGGCCTAACGCCCAGCAGAACGCGTAAGTCACTGCTAGGTGAGTCCGAATACGATAAGGCAGGGGCTGAATGTTTTTGAGTACGGCACGTACCGGTACTTTCTGTACTGTTGCGCAAAAACGCTCCACGAAGATTTCAGCGCGCAGCGCTCGAGCCTGCCACGGACGAACAGCCTGGTAAACGTCTGCTTGCAACATTTTACTGCGCCGGGCCTACAGATTCGAGCAGAAGCGAACCACCGCGGAGAGCACGCCGCGGGGCGTCTGCTGTTTTGTTTGCCCCATACCGGTTTGTTTGCCCCATAAATCTGACGTCACTTCCGCCACACTTTTCGCAATGCATTGGGATACGATCGGGCCTCTCCTTAGTTTTTCCCATAGAGTTTCCTAAAATTAACTAGAGGGGGACTCTGGCGCTGCGATCGTTCAGCTACCATGGGAATGATGGGTAGTACACAAATTGCCTAGTCTTCGTGCTTGCGGCTTCAAACGTACTTGTGGCTTTGTTTATTGCTGTGTTTTGGCGTTTGTTTCGGATAAAAGAATAGGCCGTTGTGAACTTCGTGACCAGGTTTGATTTGGTGAGCCTAAAAAGGTTAAAGTGGTGAAGTGGAACTGCTGACTTTTGGTGAACTTTGTTTTGCGACAAAGCGGATGCAGGCGACGCGCAGCCAAACGGAGCCGAAAGAACGAAGTTTAGACAAATTTGTGTACTACCCATCATTCCCATGCTGGCTGAAGCGCCATGCGTTGCACCTTTCATAGACACTAGCGCCAGAGTTCCCTCTAGTAAGTATTGTAGGAAACTCTATGGTTTTTCCTTCCTCCATGACAGAAATCATAGGAGGCGGCCATTTTGAAATGTCGATGGCAATACGATAACCGAGTTTCTTTTTTTTTTTCGGTACTCGATTCTAAAGCGCATGCGATTTTTGGACTCGTTTTTCTGGAAAAAAGGTGCGCGTTAGATTCGAGTAAATACGGTAAGTATAAAATGGTGAACAATGTCAAGAGGCTGGTGTAATGCATTTCTGGCAATATCCAAAGCATCCATCTTCGTTCCTCCATAGAAGGCATGGTCACATCTGAAAGCCAGCCCAAAGAACACATTGCACCGATACTTTTACCCTTGGCATAACTGGGCTCTCAAGTTCCTTAATCAGTTACATTTTTTAGTACCGTTAAAAAATGACCACTTTGTCAAGAACTACTCTGATATTAACTATTTTTTTTTTTAAAGTCTATGCATACATGAACATGAAACAATGAATAACGGAACACAGAACGAGTGCGATCGCATCACTAAGTTGCGCAATTTTCGACAGCCGCGACCTCGCGACGCACAAGCAGCAGACGACGATCCCGCAGCGAACATCACAGCAAAAGCAGCCAATCGGGGCCTTGAATTGAACGTCAAACATGTGCTTTTTGTACGCTTGTTACTGAATGGAGGGGCTAGCTGAAACTGAGAACTTGAACAAGGAGAAAGGCTCTTCATGACGAGCCCAGAATGGTGGCGACTGGTTGCGCCGTTGCCAAGCTATGATTTTGAAAAAACACTTTCTTTTTTTGCTATTTCCGCAATTTTATCCAAGTCGGCAGACGCAAAAAAATTTTTTATAGCACTTCTACGTAGTCTTCAGTGAAGATATTTTGAAATCTGATAGAAAATGGGCTATAAAAGCTGAAAATGCGATTTTCCAAAAATCGCTTTTTTTTTGGTCCCCCGTTAAAAATAAGACCATGTTTGTGACTCGTAATTCTCTCTGGTTATAACAGATCCATTCAGCGTTACATAAAAGTCTGTTGTAACAGTACTTGGATTTTACATACTCCCTTTACAACAGACCAAAATCCTCTTCACTATGAAAGTCTGTTGTAATGAGGTTATACTGTAGTGCTGGTGCAGCTTGGGTAGGGGCAAGTGCCCTTTTTGCACCCACCCTGCCGACGCCCCATTGCCACATACACTGGATAAATCGGCGCACACGTTCTTGGAGTGAAGCAGAAGATGAAGAGGTCAAAGAGAGTGTGTGTGTCGGTTCATGATGATGATAGTTTTGGGTCGTGACATTTACTCCGAGCTAGAACAGCTTCACTCTTAAAACATGAACGCAATGAACCCCACAAACTAGGTGTCATGATTATATTGACATGGGTAGAAAACAAAGAGAAAAAGAGAAGAAGTAAGATAAAAGGACGTGTGCCAGATGAAGAAATAAATATAAGAGAAAGAAAGAAAAAGAAGAATACATATTGAAGACGGAATTAAGAAAAGTACCGGAGGAAGAAGAAGCAAGCGAGGGGCACAAGAGGCAACGTGGCCGGGACAGGACAGAGCACGCTTGGAACGAGAAGTGGCGTGGGCGAGCGGCAGCGGCGGCATGACGTGCGACCCGAGACGGCTAGCAGTGCACCTGGCGAGGACGTACCCCAGCCGTCGCAGCAGCGTCCTGTGAGCTGCGGGAGCATGGCCAGGAGCAGAGCTCGGGCACAACGATGTCATCCCCGTGAGGACACGCCAGGCTTCCTACGGCTACGCCCCGTAGGCCTCGCACCAGAGTGGACGAGCGGTACAGCCACTGCGGAGAGCTGACTTCGACGTCGTTCCTGAGCTACATCGGCGGTACAGCTGACGGACGCAGACCAGCGATGAGCCATACGACGTGACCCCGCAGCAGCAGCTACGTCAAGGCAACGCGCTTGTGACGAACTGTAAATATGACTATTAGTTTTTTTTTGTACATGGTTGCTTAAGGTAGTTTTATAGCTGTTTTGCATGTCTTGTTAGATACTGGAGTTCTTCATTTTTATGCTTTTCAGTTATAAAGATTTTTCGTGGTCTGCAACGTTCCTGTGTCGTGTTTTCCACCTATGAGACCATGACAAAATATTGGCGAGCCTGCCAGGATTGATTAACCTACCCAATTCGTCTCTCACTTCACAGGAACATGGATTACGAGAAATTGTTGGGCATCGCGACTGCGCTGGGACTCAGCCGAGAGGAGTCACTTACCTTGTTTGAACGCGCGGAAGAGGAAGCCGCGAGGCGCGTGAAGCTGAGAAGGAGATTCTGATTTTAAGTTGCGGTTGGCAGATGCCTCTATTCCCAGAGATGATGACAGTAGATCATCGGTTTATAGCGAAAGGGAGTTGCTGAGAGCTAAGAGCATTTGTCCGCGGAAGTTAATGGCTCCATTTGATGAGAATAGAGATGATCTAGATGCCTATTTACACCGGTTCGAAAGAATTGCTATGGGACAAGGCTGGGATAGAAGCGAGTGGGCGACGGCACTTAGTCTGTGTTTAGTAGGCGAAGCCTTGAGTGTATTTGGGAGAATGTCCGCCTCCGAGTCAATGGACTATGAGAAAGTGAAGAAAGCACTGCTTCAGCGGTTCAGGCTGACTGCTGAAGGCTTCCGTGAAAGATTTCGTAATTGTAAGCCCGAAGACGGTGAAACGGGAAAGCAGTTTGTGGGACGCTTGTCTAACTACTTTGACAGATGGATGGAGATGGCTGATACTACTCCCAAAACGTATGAGGGTGTGCGTGACAGCATGGTTAGGGAGCAGTTTCTTGCTTGTTGTCACCCGAAGCTATGTGTGTTTCTGAAGGAAAGGAAGCTAGGATCGCTTGATGAGGTCGCTGATTATTCCGACCAATACATGGAAGCTCAGGCGATAGGAAATTTAGGACATATGAATAAAGAGAGGATCAGAGGAGAAGAAGAGACGAATTTTGAGCCCCAAAATAATGAGCATAGAAAGCAGCAGATGCAGCAACGGTGCTTCCTCTGTAATCGCCTTGGTCATCAAGCCCGTAACGGTCTAGTGGAATGCGGTGTTCAACGGGAAAGAAGCTATTGCCAGGTGTGCAATATGAGAGGCCATAAGACTGAGGAATGTCGAAGGAAACCGCGAGATGAAGTATCAGCGGGGATAGCTCATAGAGCAGGACAGAAAGATGACAGAAAAGAAACTGAGATATCGAATATCGTGAGTGCAGCGGTGGCCGCAGCTGGCCTTAAACATAATATGCCAGTTGTCAAAGGGACAGTGAACGACCAACATGTGTCGCGAGACTCCGGTGCTAGTACGGTGCTGGTTAGAAGAGTTTTGTCAACGACAGGGAGCTGACAGGAAAAACGTCACGAGTAGTGCTGGTAGATGGATCAACGAGATATTTGCCGGAGGCCAGAATAATTAAGTTAGACACCCCATATTTCACAGGGCGTGTAACTGCACTGTGTGTAGAAGAGCCCTTGTATGACGTGGTGTTAGGCAATGTGAAAGGCGTAAGAGCAGTTGACGACCCAGTGGCACAATGGAAAATGCCTAGTCCACGCATACGGAGTCGCGTAGGAAAGACGACAGATACAGAAAGGGACGCAGCGACAAGGAAGCAGATTTTAGGTAAAAGAGAGGACGGACGGGAAGTTAAAACGACTGCAGTACTGGATGAGTTAGGCATACCCGCATCTGTACTGAATAAGGAGCAGAGAAATGATCAGACACTCAAGTATGCCGTACGTAGGATTGGAGATAGGCCAATGAGTGAAGGAACAAGAACAGATGTAACGTACGTACGTAAAATGGCGTAGTGTACAGAAAGTTCGTGCACAAAGGTAGAGAGTGTATGCAATTGATGGTGCCGGCAAGGTATAGACTATCTGTATTGGAAAAGTGTCATGCCAAGGGACATAAGGGAGTGAGGCGAATGGTAATGACATTAACTAAAGTAGTGTTCTGGCCTGGGTTGCGTAGAGATGTGAAAAGGTTTGTGGAGGGATGCTGCAAGTAGACAGGCAAGCTAAAAAGAAAGACTGCGGAAACATGCAGAGGGTGAGAAGAATGTATCCTCTTTTGTATGTTTGAGTAATTTGTTCATGCAGTTTTGTAATACGAAAGTTCTCGAGACAATGAACTGGCGAAAATGTTGAGTAGTCAGGGTAATGACTTCTTTACTCTAAGTGTGTTTATGACCTCACATCACTGTTATTAGGAACATTTGCTGAAAATGTGATAGTAAACACAGTGACTTGGTATCTTTATGCGAACTTTGAAGTGTTCAACGACGCACGTGATGTGACAAGTGATTAGTGATGTGGTGTGAGTATGTGCGTGGAGTGAAGTGAAGTGCATCGGTAGGACGCGTACGTGTTTATGATACATATTGACGACGAAAGGAAATGAAATCACCAAGGGACGTCATGAGCAGTTTTTCAGGATGAAAAACTCTTGAAAGGAGGCGCATTGTCATGATTATATTGACATGGGTAGAAAACAAAGAGAAAAGAGGAAGAAGTAAGATAAAAGGACGTGTGCCAGATGAAGAAATATAAGAGAAAGAAAGAAAAAGAAGAATACATATTGAAGATGGAATTAAGAAAAGAACCGGAGGAAGAAGAAGCAAGCGAGGGGCACGAGAGGCGACGTGGCCGGGACAGGACAGAGCGCGCTTGGAACGAGAAGTGGCGTGGGCGAGCGGCAGCGGTGGCATGACGTGCGACCCGAGACGGCTAGCAGTGCACCTGGCAAGGACGTACCCCAGCCTTCGCAGCAGCGTCCTGTGAGCTGTGGGAGCACGGCCAGGAGCAGAGCTCGGGCACATCGATGTCATCCCCGTGAGGACATGCCAGGCTTCCTACGGCTACGCCCCGTAGGCCTCGCACCAGAGTGGACGAGCGGTACAGCCGCTGCAGAGAGCTGACTTCGACGTCATTCCTGAGCTACATTGGCGGTACAGCTGACGGACGCAGACCAGCGACGTTGCGAACATCGCTGACGCGACGAGCCGTACAACGTGACCCCGAAGCAGCAGCTACGTCCAGGCAACGCGCTTGTGACGAACTGTAAATATGACTATTAGTTTTTTTTTGTACATGGTTGCTTAAGTTAGTTTTATAGCTGTTTTGCATGTCTTGTTAGATACTGGGGTTCTCCATTTTTACGCTTTTCAGTTATAAAGATTTTTTGTGGTCCACAACGTTCCTGTGTCGTGTTTTCCACCTATGAGACCATGACACTAGGAATGGTATAACCAAAGAACTTGATACATCAAGTTAATATGGTACCATGTCTTATGACGAAAGAGAATGTGGCATATTTCGGAGCACTTACGAAACAATTGTTCGATGACTAGTAATAAATGGAGTCAGTTGGTCAGTGATACTTCTGACATCCTGCTGATCTGAGAGCATGACACAAAAACTGAAAGACAAAGGATGACAAGGCCAAATGGAAACACTACAAAGTTATGGTAAATCACCTACCAATTATCTTTTTGCTAAGCTAAACTTGCATGAACAGGTGCACTATTTAATACACCTGCAAAGTCAAGAGTATACATTACCAACTACCTAGCCTGAACCAGTGCTTTGTAAAGACAGGCATAATTCCTTTAGGCTGATGATAAACTTATACACTGCCAAAAAGTCCATTCTTTTCTTTACATTTTCAGTGGACTAACATGCCCAAAACTCAATACCTGATTTTACTTGCTTCATACAACCAATCTTTAGCCCTTTCTCTTTTTTCCCTTCCCTTTCCGTCCTCCCTTTGCCCTTCCTCAGTGCAAGGTAGCAAACCAGATAATATTTTTCTGGTCAACCACCCTGTCTTTCACTCAACCTTTCTTTCTCTCGACATTGCTACAACTCATCACCTGAGTGCATCTGTAGGTGTGCTGTCATACTGAAGCAGATATTCACAGAATTGTACATCCTGACAAAGCGTGTTTTCCTCAGGATGGCAAAGTTGGTGTGGGCATCAGTTTTCTTGATGTTTGAAGAATTATACACACAGTGTCAACAACATGAAACGCTATGCAACTTCTTCACCATGACCGGCATTAAAAAATGCACATTGGACAGTGTCAGTTTGTGCTTACCCTTTGCCGCACATGCCCTTTGTATACTGTTCTTGCAGGAAAGACAAGTAAACATTGAAGACAGTGAAGGAATATCTCTGTACATGGGCCAGCTGTCTTCATGGCCCTTAACTTCAGTCCTTCTTGACATGCGAGAAACAAAGAAAAATGCATCAAGGAGTCCCTGGTACAATTCCTTTTTAAGTTATATAGGTAAGTGGTTTCACAAAACTAGTGCAAATTATTCGAACAATTAAGGAAAGCACCATTGTATGAAGGCAACTATTCACAATTAAAGGGCACATTCTTCCAAAGCAATGAGTTTTTTATTTTCAACTTCCTGACTGAGTGGTCATGGCTAACCTGCATCTTCCGTGATCCTTGGCCAACACTCCACAGACTTTGGAGGGCATGCTCCGCCATTTTCTCGATCTCTGCATGCCTCCCCATACCCGGCGACTAAATGAAGAAAACCAGATCAGTCGCAGATGTGACGTCTCGAATGCCACATCCATGGAGGGGAAAAAAAAAATTTCCAAAACCTGGGCGGCTGAAAACTCGCTTCAGCGGTACAGTGCAATCTGTTGCAATGCACATGTTTGAAGCCTTATAAGTATTTACACATGTTATGCAGGGCACCCAATCTGTTATTGATCTGAACGACTCGCACAAATTCCGCAATGCATTTGTAAAGAATTTTCAAAACTGCTTCAGGGTTAGAATGACCTGCATAAGTGGAAATAGACTAGCAGGTAAGAAAGAATACATGTGCGAACGTGCAAACATCTTTTTGTATTAACTGCTCACTTGATACAATTATTTTCCCTCAGCCAGCTGAAGGGTGTGTCCAGACAGCTAAGTCATTGTTGGAAGTAATAATACTGAGAAATCAAAAGGCATATAAAGAAGCCCTGCTGAAAGTTTAGCTTTCACGAAAATCGCCTAATTATTAAATAAGGCACTGACCGCGCTATTGTAAGGCTGACAAATATACCCATATGTTGGGTGCTTTGTAATTAAGTTATCACGGTTTTTAACAGGCATCACCAGCACGTAACATAATTATGCTTCTGGAGTTATAATTATCCTTCGCAAGACTGGAAAAGAGGCTCGCTGACATTGCGTGTCTTGGATACTAATTCCAACGCTAGGACGGCACACGGTCAAAAGAAGAACCGGGGAGCGACAAAGCGCTGCGGTTCGACCGGGATCTTGCACACACAGAAACGTAATCGTTACTCTAGAAATAAAGCCAACAAGTGTAAGCAATGCTGGGTGCTGGTTGTAGCGCAAAGGCACACGCCACACACTCACTGTGAGGGTGTCAATTTGTCGGCGAGCATTTTTAGCGCTACGGTCACTATGCAAATAACATTCCACAATCTCTAAGTTAGCTTCATACGTAAGTGCTGCAACAATGCATTCATTACATACTTTCCTATATTTCAACGACATACCGCATTTTCAAGATTACACGCACACGATATATCGGCGCTCGAAATAAGGAACAATAGTGCACCTTAATCTAACGACGGGCACACCGTTTCTGACAACAAGAAATAAGTAACATGTCTGTTTGTTTGGAATCGTGACAAAGAAAACAAAGGCCGTACGTCACCTGGGAAGGTTAGCTGCTCGACGGTCCATGCACACATGTCCCCCTTCGTGTCCATTGAGTGCGTTCGACGTTCCCAGCGGCTGTCACGACCGCACTCGTCACTGAGGGCTCAAATGACACCTTCGCGAGTTTGTTCAGCGACGTATACGAACCTCCGGAACTTCAAAGACACGTTGTCGTTTGAATGACGCCAAATGCGACTTCACGAACGAATACGTAAAATGAAAATGGCGCGTTCGTCCACCACCGCTCCGCAAGAACAAAAAAATTGGGGGACGCTTAAGCTTCGCCTTTAAGAGCTGAACGCGATAACGATATTCTGTTCCTAGTGCGCAGTTCGAACACTACGAGGGTTTAACAGAATGCGCCCACTAAGGCGTGTGCCTTATGTAATGGGTAGCATGCTTTAAACCAGGAGCAATTATGCGCGAGAAACTTCTTCGAAGTTGCGATGCACCCACTACGTGGTCTTAAGGGAATACGCGCACTAATGTGTGCGCCTTTTGTAATGGGTGGCTGTCGTTAAACCACGAAGTCGTTATGATATTGGCATGGTGTGACGCCCTATGGCAATGCACACTTGTACCACGCAATACTACTGCGATATTACATCTCGTACTGTGACACCTGTATACAGGACGCGTATTTTTGGGAAGAACGAAAGTTACTTTCAGTGCAGCTCCAAGCAGAGGCGTGGCTGTGTGGTAGAACACCTGCTTGCCACGCAGACGGCCTGGGTTCGATTCTCATTCGGACCCAACATTTTTATTATTTATTTTATTTGCAGCTTTTTCGATTTTTCGGTCACGGACATGATGATGATTTTTCGCTCACAACCAACGGCCCCGACGCCGACAGCGCAATTTCTGCGATACGAGCTCTTTAACGCTATCGCGTTAAAATAAACACAACGGCACGACTGCACGCTTTCTGCGCCGTCTTGTGGCAATCTGTTGACAACGGCGTTTAGTTTCGGTTTTGAATTTGCCGCGCATGCAAATTTTTCTACGCGTTCCTTCTTCAAAACGAGAAGAACAGACTGTTTGGCGAGTTGGTAATGCAATCTGTAAAAACTGCCGAGTCAGCATGTATAATTATCCGACGTATACGGTTAGTGTTTCCTTTGCAATTAATTCTACGTTATTTGTTTGAAAATTCCCGGCATTCGCTTCGATCATTGAACTGTCCGTGAAGCTAGTTGTGTTCATCTGTTTTTCCGTAGATCCGCCTTATCTAAACCCGCGTTCTGACATGTGCACCGCGTTGTTTATTGGCAAACGATGTCAAAACACTGCTTCTAAATGTTTTGTTTCGTCCTTGCTAGCCTTCCAAGGCTTCTGTAGGTTCGTCAGAATGATTCACAATTGTTTTTTATTGCAATGCTGAAGGTGTGCATCGAGTCATCGACGAAGTAGAGCTCAGAAAAAAAAAAAAGGAACTGCATTGGATTTAATAAATCTCTGAGCCAAGCCGGCCATTGTCTTACTTCGACCTTTTGTCTTCAAAATAGTCATAAGATTTATGCATGCATGGCTACCACTGGAATTGTACAAGGTCTTGCTTTTACACAGACCTAATTATGTGCGTGCACACACACACACACACACACACACACACACACACACACACACACACACGAAGGTGGCTTACGCTTACGTAGGCTTCTCCTCACGTGCTATCATACCGTGGAAAAGCCTGATTTACGTACATTTTCAGTGACCTCTGTCCCAGTCAAAACACATATCTATAAACGCATTTTCTTCTGTTAGACACAAGTGTAAACATTGCTGCTTTTGTATTTTATCGTATGATTCTCTTCCTACAGTGCTTTAGTTTCGGGAATAGACACACTTATAGGTATGGTGAAATAAGTAGTATTTTTATTGCTGATGTATGTATTAGTGATTGCATTTGCTTTTTCTAAAGTATGTGTGTTACATCATCTTTCTCAAGTTCTTTTGCTATGTCGAGGAGTGCAGTATTTAACTAAAGCCAAGCATCTTTTTATAGTAAACTTGAGTCAGGCTCGGAAAGTCTTTTAGTATTTCCATTGCCCGTTTCTGGATAGCTTATACTGACTCTCTTGTTTGTTGTATGCTTAGGAGCAAGTGGCTGCAATGAATAGCCGTGCTGAAGACCGAAGTTTTCAAGGGCAACTTTGTGGAAGACCAACTTCTGTTCAGCATTTTTTATACATAAAACTTTAGTATAATTAGCATATTCGAAGACTGTCGAAGCTGAAACAATTTTCCACTTGTTTGTTAAAGGACCATTGAACTTAAAAATATGTTAAACATATTTTTAAGTTCAATTTTAAGTTTAAGTTCAAATTAAATTTTAAAATATGTTTGAATACAGTGTGCTGTGTCTGCTGCAATAAATCTTGCAGGTCTTAATGACTCTGCATAAGCATGCAGGTTGGACAGCAGCTTGTGCTTGATGATAATGCCAGGCTGTATATGGCTCCTTTTCCAAGCATTACTAAAATTTTTTAATGAGAACATTTTCCCATCCACATCACAGACTTGCTGCATGTAGCTGGTGTGTTAGATACAGACCTGCGGTCACACTGTCATGCTCATTTTCACTGTGCAAGACTTTATACAAAGCATCCAAGGCATGAGGCTGGCCTGATTGCTGTCGTCATAATAGATATGTGTGGAGGTGATCAAGGCGCATGTACACACCTCCATTGACCAGTGTCCAACAAGCCGAGCCCAGTGAGGGATACATAGGCCTTATCTGACAATTCAGTCACGCATGAGGTGGATGGCACATTTGCAAAACAGAATGTAGCATTCCTTTGTTAAATTCAGTATATGTATAAATCCACAATGCAGAAAAGCTACATCAGCTTTTCTCTGATGGCTCTCAGATTTCCCTCTACAAGTATAAATCCACACCAGAAAAGCTGATGTAGTTTTTCTGCATTGTGGATTTACACGTATACTGAATAGGTGTTCCCACACCATCATACCTCCCTTCCCTCCAGCGCATGCATTGAGAGTGTTCAGTGTAGCAGCTGACCTCTTGACAAGGAAACACGGAAGAATCAGCGATGACAACTTTGAAAAACAACTCGTGCTGAAGGTGAACATGTAGCACCATATCAAAGAAGCCACAATAAGTCTCCCAGCCTTTGCACCTTTAGACAAGCCTCCAGCCTTCTATCATGCAAGCCACAGTATTTGGTTGTAGTTTGAGCAAACTTGTGCTATTGTGTTACGGCAATAAAATTTTGAAGGAAAGTAACGCAAAAGTAATCGATTACATTTCTGTAATTGCTCAGTTACTTTTATGGGGCTGTAATTGACCAATTACATTTTAAATGAAGTAATTGTAATGGTAATCGGTTACTTATTTTCTGTAATGTGTACAAGTCTGGCCTACGAGATACAGTCTGCATGCACACTGACGAAAAACCATCTCTGTCGAAATTAGAAGGAAATCACCGCTTCTATTCGCTTTCACCGCACTATTCGCTTTCAACCTCTGATTTACTATTCACCCATCCCTAGTTTAAATTTCTCTCACACTCATCTGCCAACAGCGACAATGGAAGTTGCGCAACCAATGGCATTTTGATCATGGATGATGAAAAATGTGAGCTCAGATCATTACGTAGTGCAGCAAGTGAACATTCCATGCAGTTCCGTGAATATTAAGCCAGAGGTGTCGATCCAAAACAAGTGATCTATATTTGTGCACTAAACGCATGATGTGCCATGCGTATCACATATCAAGCTACAAAATATGCCAAAATACTGCTTCCCAACGCGTTGCTTGGCCTTTATTAGCCTTCCAATGCCTCGGTGGGCTTGTCGCAATGATGCACGATAATAATAATAATAATAATATCTGGGGTTTAACGTCCCAAAACCACGATATGATTATGAGAGACGCCGTAGCGGAGGACTCCGGAAATTTCGACCACCTGGGGTTCTTTAACGTGCACCTAAATCTAAGTACACGGGCCTCAAACATTTTCGCCTCCATCGAAAATGCAGCCGCCGCGGCTGGGATTCGATCCCGCGACCTTCGGGTCAGCAGTAAAGCGCCATAACCACTAGACCACCGTGGCGGAGCGCAATGATGCACGAACAACTCAGTGCTTGTAGGAACTTGTTATTCATTTTCAAGCTGAAGATGTGCAGAGAAAAAGTACTGCTAAGAAAAGAAGGAAGTGCAATGGACTCTGTAAAGGTCTCTGGCCCGGCTGACATATGGAGGTGTTTAATTATTCCATTTTTGTTTAATTTGTTCTAATCATCCAAAAGACTGATGCACAAACATGGCATCGAATGTGAAAAATGTGAAAGTGGGCAAGCATACAAAAGAGACACAAAAATGAAAAGAAAAAAAAAAGAAATTAAAGCGAGTTTTACATCTGTACAATCTGAGTAAACAAAGGAGTTGGCAAGCAAGCACCACCACCTGGTGAACGCAGATAGCTTTCTTCTGTCTTTATTCATCACTTCTTTCTTTTATGCTTGTTTACCTTTTCTCTACACTTTCTCTCCTCAACTCTTTCTACATTACCCTCTGTCCTCTGTTCCCTCCTCCCAACCCTCACTTCTCTTTCCCACCCCTTGCTATGCTATACTGTACATGATTTACTATGGTTTACCCTCTCACCTCCTGTTTTCTCTCCACCTCAACCTAACATCAGTCTTCTTTCTTTCATTTTTCTTTCCTTATCTCTTCCTGTATTGCCCTCTCTCCTTCTATCCCTTCTACTCACCCTCACATCCCTCTTTCTCGCACTCAGTTCCCTTTCCCACTCCCCTGCTATTCTACGCTATGCTAGGAGCTGCTTGGCACATACTCGCTTTCTGCAGCTGGTCTCGCAAAATGGCAAGCTTAAACGGCACTGGTGTTAAAACAGCAGCGGAAGACAAAGGGTGGTGAAATACACTGCCAAACCAGCAATGGACACTTCTAATGGACACTTGTAAAGACGGGCATAATTCCTTTATTCTGATGATGATGATGATGCAAACTTTATTTGGGTTCAGAGAAGACGCAGGGGAGACCCCGCACCATCCGGCTAGTCCCACGTAGCTGATAATCGAAACTTCTACATTGCCAACAAGTCCATTCTTTTCTTTACATTTTCAGTGGGCTAACATGCCAAAAACTGTACACCTGATTTCACTTGTTTCAATACAACTAAGTAGAGGCAGCAGCCAGTAAACGTGTGCAGTGCTGTCACAGTCACAAATTCATAACAAATCACACTGCAACATATTAGGCCTAACGTCCAAATGATTTCTATGGAAAGGCTGGTGGGATCCATATATGGCAATGTCGGAAGCAGGCAACTTATCTGAGTAGTTTTGTATTTTAGGTACGTATTACATATTCAGCAACTAATTACATGTACCTACTTATATTATTTGAAATGAGGTGCTCTAATGGCCAATAAAAATTTGAGCACTTTTAATTGGCGGAAACTACACAGAACATCTGCACTCGTGCGATACAACAGTACGTGTGATTTCAATCTTCACACAAGCAAATTGGGGTGCTCAGTATTTCCTTTCTTATCGTAAAGGAGTACCGAAACAAAAATTTTCAGTTCTTTTGTGTCAATGAAAGGCCACGCCTAGAAAATGCACAGGCAAGTGAGAGTGCATGCTAAAATATTATTTAGAGTGTGTCCTTCAAAGGCAGGTTCAGTTCCTACTATACACTGACGTCACGACACGAGATGAAGTTCTCGTCATGTGCTTGCGCAAGATATCGTGACATTTCCACGGCTGCAAAAGAACAAAGAAAATAATGTGCACGAGCATGTAATCACATCCACACCATCTTTTACAACATGCCTGTTTTTATGTTTTGCATTCATGACAAAGAAGATTGAAACGGGCTTCACCTTCTAAGAACAGAAATTTACTATAATAATGTCCACCAGATACACTGTTACTAAACCTTATACGTCATCGAATGTACACTTGATTTTTTCGCAACTATCAGGGCCACAATAGTTCTTCACTCCTTACAGAACCCCTTCGCAGTTTTTCCAGTGATACGTACATGCAAATCTCTGAAACATCAGAATGACCTCACTAGATTTCAGTCTAAATGATTTTTTGGAGTGGGTCAGAAAACTGAATGCGGAACATCTGTGTGAACAAACATAACCATGTGCCTTGTATGTTGTCTGGTGACTAGTGATGGCAAGCTGTTGACAATGTCGCTAATGAAGATTCAGTTTCATATGATATTTGGATACACATGCATGCTAGAGGGGCATTCTTTTTTCAGAAATCAGCAAGTATGTAGTGCTATTGCAGGAGTACAGAAGTACAGTCGAAGCATATTGTCTGATTTCAAGTTTTATGCACTGGAATCTTATTTGTCTGGAGAAGATTTATACAATTACCTAGAATCACTCAGACAAGTTATTCGATAAAGAATGAAAAGCCTCCTTTTCATATTCCTGCATAGAGACATTATTAACCTTCGTACGTTCGCACAGACTACAATAATTGGATAGATGCTGTAAAATTCTTAATGACTCGTGAACAAACTGCATAGAAATTTGTTATTCAGTTGCAAGCTGAAGCACTGCAGCAAGTATCTCTAAGAAGGAAAAAAAAGAACAGGTTAATTTGCCTCAGCTAACGTTAGCCAAGGAGTTGCCTTATAGTTTACTTTGTCTTCTAACTAACGAAGTGATTGTTGCACAAAAAATAAATTGCTGTCCGAAGCAGATGTACCATAGAACTGTAAGTGCAGGAACTTTTATTTGAATCTTAAGCTTCGCCGTACTGAGGCCTTAGTGTGGCCATTCCGTGAGTGTACATACAGTTCAATATATGTAATACATGTACAATTGCAAAGCCAGGGGGTTTATTACTCATTTGATGTTACAGTTCATCCGCTGGTAATGAATGCTGTAAGCTCAATAAAAGATTAAAAGACAGCACATTCCGAGTATGGTGAAGGAAAGCAATGAGAAGAGCTCAATTATAAAATCGTTTCAATATTCTCATACAGATGTAGGAACGAGGCAAATGATGGTTCCTTGAAAAACAGCACAAAAACCAAAAAACAAATTCAGGACATCCTTCTAGAACATAAGTCTATAAAACATGTTTGCTAAAAAAAAACGCTGGCTTTTCAAAAATTAAGGCCCGTATTTACAAAGCAACCTTATTCTTATCTCTTCTTTTCCTTATCAATTATGTGCCCTCGTGTATCGGTAAGTGCATTAAACCAGTAAGCTGGGCAAAAGATAACTGAGGTTGGTTTGTGAGTACTGGCTTCATATTTGTTTATGAAGCCCTCTCAGGACACAAGATTGATACGGAAAAGGACAAGGTGAAGGGTGCAACAGCCGAAATAGGATTTGGAGCAATTTTTGGAGCAGCAAAATGTTGCTTTTGGAGCCCAAAATCCCAAATTCGGAGCAGTATAACAAAGAAGGCTTACTTTTAGTAAAGAAAAACAAAAATACGTATAAACCATTCAACATGAGCTAATTCTTTCACTGCTATTTCAATAAAAGCAGTGTGTTGAGCCACCCCGCAGTGCTAACAATGAGCAAGTCCACATTAGCATTTGCAGGACCTGTCAAATAATTCGACAGGCACTGCAAATGCTAATGTGAACCTGCGAACCTGGAAACCTGGAAATTTGGGAGATTCGTAAAGCAGGAGCAAGTGGGGGTAGCAAGAAAACTGGCATATGCCTTTGTCTATTGTTTCTCAAGGCCGCAGAAACGCCGTACACAGCAGCTCTAAATGATTGCCAATAATTTTTTAGGCGTCAGCGATCATACTAGTACTCGTGATTACACGGCATGTGCACGAAGGGGTAATTAAGGAACGAAATGTGCTGTGTCCCTGACAGCTGGTACTAATAGCCCCTTCTATATCTCAGTATAGTTTGCCACAGAACACCAGTGTAATACGGCAAAAGTGGCTTAAAAAGTGTTCTGCACGCAATAATACAAGCATCAGGAAATTTGAGAACTACTGTCCTTTTCCACTGCGATAGCAACTATATGGACACTCTCGACGAGTTATTGCCGTCATCTCCCGTATAAAGTCCAAATTGATAACATATCCTTGGGCATAGTATGTTCTACCGTGGGTGAAAGCGCACGAGTGCGTGCGATGAACCCAGCTGAAGCAGGTATCAAACGAGCCAGCCCATCTCCGTCGCTCGGAGGGCGCATGCGATAACACCACTCCACTCGGGAAGCCTGCCATCGAAGCATAGAGGAAACGCCCCGCCCGTCTTGAACGAGCATGAAAAGACTCGAGGGGGCGGGGGGGCTGTCGCTCGAGCAGCAAGTTTTGAACTTTGATTCTAAGGGCGCGGTCGCGATCGCTGGCGTGCGCGCTATCTCGGCAGCCATTAGCGGGCGGCTCGTATATCATGCTATGTGCTGCGCCCTCAATGCGAAAACACTGCGCACAAAGGACATCTTTACCTGGAAATGCCG
Organism: Rhipicephalus sanguineus; assembly: GCF_013339695.2. Taxonomy (NCBI): domain Eukaryota; kingdom Metazoa; phylum Arthropoda; class Arachnida; order Ixodida; family Ixodidae; genus Rhipicephalus; species Rhipicephalus sanguineus. The sequence goes on along the minus strand of NC_051185.1, from coordinate 63,680,134 downwards.
TATTCTCTTACACCAACGTTTTGTAGAGTTACACGAGATCGGATACGAAAGAGCTTGCTGCCAGCTTCACTTTGTATGGCATTACAATTTGTTGCTATCGCATTCATTGCTTCGTCCTTCCAGTCGCTTACTTTTTTCGTTTCTTTCGCAGGGGGTTTGGGTCAGGGTCTGCACGTCTGTATTGGATGACGATGCCCACACTGCAGATGACCAACGCGGCCTCCATTTCTCGCTCAAATTTGCGCAACTGAGAAAATTTTAAGCTGGTCGGGCATTTTGGTGCAGCGTGGCGCAATTTTAATAAATTTCATGGTTTTGGCTCAGCTTGGCGCAAAAATAAGGAATTGTATCAAATTGGCGCAATTGGTGCAGCTGTTGCATCCCTGCAAGGTTGGTTTCTGAATCCGGGCCTAAAAAAAAAAAATGCTTTCAGGCACTCTGCCGACTGCTTCGATAATAATTAACGAATACGAGAAAAGTGCGCAATGTGAAAACACGTCTAGTTCAAAGAATGAAGTCAACAAACGTGAAGTAACATACAAAGCAAAAGATTCAAGATACTCATAGCCAGATAAGAAAAATCTTATCTGGCTATAAGCGTTGCAGTATGCTGTGGCACGAATGTCCGTTGCAGTATGCTTTCTAGCAGCATGTGCCATGTAGGCTGTGGACTCTGGATATGGCCTTGGCTCTTATCTTGACTACAGCTTTCACTGAACTTGAGCAGGCAGAGTGTGAGGATCAGAGGGAAGGCACTGGCGATGTTTGAGGCTGCTCAACAATCGGGATGGAGTTTAAGGAGCTGCAAAGGCACCAGCGGCACCTGCGTGCAATAGTCCAGTAAGGAGTTTTTATGCATGGCAAAAACGGATGCACTGGTATTAAATGAAAGTGCCTGAAAACACACAAGCAAACTAATCCAACAGATGCCCAACATTTCATCTCTGCTGTGTCAAAATAGCTGTCACTAAAACACACTTGCTTCTGGAAAAGAAGCAAAACCGTCGCTTGTACAACTATTTGAAATTTCCAAGAAAAATTGCATGCATTGTGCTAATAAATACAACGCATTGCTGGGCTAGTTGGTGCATCGATGAATGAAATATATATCTGATTTGGAGCTTGTTTTCCCATACACTGACACCACAAGGTTTCTTTGAGGAAACTATATAAGTGTTAGGCAATGAAACTACGCTTCTCAACTCGCAATTTAAATGGGGATTCACAGTAGCCGTCCTACATAGGCCACAATTTGTTACCATAGCAATTTGGTCGAGAAGGCCATTGCAGTTTTCTGTCATTTCAGAAAAAGAAAAAAGAAAACAAAATACTGTTAGAATGTGTAACTTTTTTTTTTTCAGAAGGAAAGATAACTTTTAAAGGCTCGTTTTTCTTTGTTAGACACAACATTAATGAGAACTAACACACAATAATGCCAAGGAAAGTAAGCGGCATTCAAGCATTATTGGGACTTTCCTTGGCATTACTGACTGTATGAGTGATGTATACTTATGTGTTCACATGTACGGATATATCCTTTCTATCCGACAGCGGATAGAAAGGTTACCTTTCTATCCTATACCTTTCCGCTGAAGGTTACCTTTCAGCGGAACCTTTCTATCCGACAGCGGATAGAAAGGTTCTTTCACTTTATGAAGCACCGGATCCATTCCTTGATTACTTTAGACGCTGCAACTGGAATGCCTTTACGTCGTCCGATGCCGAGCGCTTTCGCGTGCAGCACCTCCGTCGAAATGTTGCGCGCTGCAGAAGTGAGTTTTCTTTTTCCAGGACGAAGGATAACACAGCCACACAACACAAAGGATAACACACCACACAAAGGATAATGCAGCCAATCTACTCAAAAATCATGGGTGCGGCCTATACACGGGCCGTGTACACAGGTAATTTTTAATTGCATTTTGGAGGACTTTTTAAACAAAGTTATGGGTGCGGATTTTACATGGGTGCGGCCATTTCACGAGTATGTACGGTATTGGGACTTTACTTGGCATTACTGACTGTATGAGTGATGTATACTTATGTGTTGACATGTATGGATATATATGTTTCACATGTATGGATGTACATCTTTACCGTTACATTGCTACTCAAGAAGTCTATACTAGAATATTACACTGCTACTCAAGAAATCTGTACAAGAGTTCTTTCTTGGATTTTGGCTTCAAGATATTTATTGCTTGTCTTTCCTGCAAAAATCGAAAATGAGATTGGCAGTATGTCCTAATAAATAAAAAAAACAAAATAAATAAATATACGTCTTTGGGTTCATTCAGGCTATGAGACATTTGAATGGTTTGCAAGACGAATGTGGGAGTGGGCTTAACAATAAAATCATTAATAATCAATTGTAGTTTTTAATAGACGTGCAATATTATGACATAAAGGCAAACAAATTAAGGTGGACAAAAAAGCAATGCCAGCATAGCTCAATACGTAGAACACCGGACACTTAATTTGAAAATCGCGGTTTCGATCCCGACCTGTGGAGAGTTCTTTTTCCATCCACTTCGGGAGGCACAGAATTCGATTCCCAGTACCTATAGCCGCTTACCAGTTTTATTGCGACAGCACTCTTAGCGGGATTTTGCCGTGACAGTCAGATTGCGTATACATATATATCTATAAAAGACGCAAAGAAAAACAATTTCGAGCACGCGACCTCGGATTCAAACCTGCACCCCCTTGCGCCGCGGCATGCCGCCACAGACATCTCGGCCAAACTCCTCGCGTCCTCCAGCATACTAAATGCGAGCTATTTATATACACCCTTTACCGCTGGCCATAGAGTTTCATGCAAAAAAACCTAGAGGAGAATCTGGCGCTAGTGTCTATGCGGGGCTCCTTACGCGGTGCTTCAACCACCATGAGAATGATAGGAAGTACAGGCTTTGGATTTTCTTTGGATGGATTACGTTCTTGAGATTCGCGATGCTTGTTTATCGAGGTTTAAACAAAATCATACGAAGTTATTTTAAATCAAACCTTACTTCATTCTTCCGTATGCAAAACTTACTGCAGGAAGTTTGCATGATCGTGAGACTGAAGTGAAGCCGGGATAAGTTCAACCACCAGGGCATGCATTGCTCTGCAATTGTATTCCAGATTAGGCACTACCAAATAACGAATTATTTTAACAACACTTGAAAACAAACACACATGCTTATCCCTTGAAATTACACATAATCTATCTATGAAAATAAAAATACTGCATAGAGTGACAAACACTTAACATATCTGCTGGGATGCCAGGTATGTCTGCCCCAATGAATTTCTCGTTCCGCTGTAAATCCGAGTTTGAGGAGCGTAATGATGCATCTATTATGCTTCGCAGTCATTTTGCAGCCAAGATGACTACGTCTTAGCAAGGTGCGCTAATAACAAAGCATGAATTTGATAGTTTCTTGCATTGGCATAGGATGCTACATCTGTGTGGAGCGGCGCATGAACGACGTTTAGTTACGAATGTCAAATACAACCTGTAAAGTCGCCAAAAGCAAGGGACCTAGAAGTCTTCAGCCACTTTAAACAAGAAATGCACTGCTTGAGTGCTTTGCGCTGCACCCCACTACCCACGCTGTGCGGCAGGATACAGCTGCTGCATGCGAAATGAAACTGAAAAAAAAAAAAAAACCTTTTGACAGTCCGCTAGCCAACAGAATCCAATCCGAAGCCTGTACTTCCCATCCTTCCCATGGTGGTTGAACGATCGCAGCGCCAGATTCCCCTCTAGGGAATTCTATGAAACTCTATGCCGCCAGCGGTAGGCAGCGCTCAGAGGTACTTCAACGTGTTTACGATCACCTGTAAAATGGTGCAAAGGGCGCGTTTTAAGTGTCGTCGTCCTGCTCGTGTTTCGGAGGAGTTGGGATGCGCGCGTCCGACTCGTACTTTGCCCTGCAGGGTCTGGTGACCCGTGCTCGCGCACTTATCTCGTGAGGGAGAAGGTTTGTACATCCTGTGCTTTCACGCAACATTTGCGTTGAAGCTAAAGGCCATATGAAGGACACTTAGTTGCTGCAGCAGTCGCGTTTGCGAAAGGAGTGAGCTGCTGGCCAAGAACCAAGGAAGGGGCTAGTTGGTTATGCATAGTTGATACTTCTAGCGCACTGCTCAAACACAAAGTAACAACTGTGACAGCTATTAGTTCACGTTCATCTCGTGCACATTCTTTCCGTGCGTCCTCCTTTGTGCTTGAACAGTGTGCTGCAAATTTCAAGCTTCTTGCTGTTCTTTGTGTGACATTCCAATTTCTTGCTATCGCATTCATTGCTTCACCGTTGCGATGAAACTGTGACCTTTTTTGTGGTGGAGCGAGTGTTACCCCATAGTGGTGCACGGTTTTGTGGATACTCATATCTCAAGAAGGTGGCCTCTCCATGCACTTTGCTTTAAAAATCTCCTTTCCTTTAACGAATTTATGCCATTCTCCCCTTGTGAGTAGCCAAACTAAGCTACTTTCCAAATATATATCTACTCTTTTACTGTCACCTCTAATCAACAAGCTCTCCCCACCCTGGCACACCTCCTTCTCTTTAAAGAAAGCCTGTAGACCACTCACCTTTTATGGCTTCTTTTTTCCATGACGACAGGACACATGGTACAAGAGGTGCTGTTTCTGTGAAAAGGACGCATTGCAGTGGTCACAAGAAAAGGGTCGCTCTCCTGTGTGGGTGCGCATGTGTGCCATGAGGTTGCCTTTCTGCGAGAACGATGCACTGCAGCAGTCACAGGAAAAGGGACGCTCTCCTGTGTGAGTGCGAATGTGCTGTGTAAGATTAGCTTTGTGAGAGAATGCAGCTGGACACAGGCGGCATTGGAAGGGACGCTCGCCCGTGTGTTTGCGAAGGTGTGTCTGCATGCACCACTTGTCATTGGTCACATAGTTACACTGGCGGCAGGAATGTAGTCCACCTTGTGTAGACACGAGTGAATGGTACTGCTCATGGGATGCCAAAGACAAGGAACCTGCAAAGCCACAGGGAGAACATAAAGGCAATGAAAACCAGGTGACACACATTATCTGCAACTGAACTACAGCACCAGGCAATGAAGAAAGGTTGTGAATGAACTACACAACTATCTGTTGTTTAAGCAGTGAATGGCTTGTTGTTGCTGATTTCTGTTTAGGGACGTGGCGCTTTGGTGGTCAAGCTTTGTTCTTGTTTTTTTTTGTGCTGTCCTTCTGTAATTATTTTTAACTCACATGGCTTCTTGGTCAGTATGTCATTTGTGTTTCGTTCAGTGCCTTTACAGGCGTTATAGCCCAATTTTCTTGGCTGGTGGGTTTGTTTTCTACGTGAGTAGGCTGTTTTCTTTGATGGCTTGTTTGGCCTTGGTGCCGCGTGCTTCTTTTTGGGGCTTTCGATGTTTCGACTATAGTGAATTTGGGCCCTGTGTCACTCCAAGCGTGTTTAATTCAAGACTCAGGTGGTGCGATAATCCTAGAACATTTCTATCGCTTTGGGTGCCAGGCAGCTGAGTCTGCATTAATGCGTGGCCATGGTGTGATGTTTATGGTGAGGTCTTGACACTTGTTAGTGTGTGGATGCATCACAAATGTTATAGCCCTTGCTGATTGCAGTGATAAATTTATATGTTTTTCAGTAAACTTCTGTTGAAAGATGAGCGCCTGTCCTGTGTGCCTCCCGTTTCATGTCCCCATTCCTTAGCGCTCGTTTGTTCCGCATCACATAAAACATGTTTGCTGAAATTAAATGATTGTATCATACCTGAATATCATAACATAAAAGAATGCAATATCATCCTTTGCTGACACGCCAGTGGAACTGGTAAGCATAATTGCAATGTTAAATTGCATTGTGAAGCAGCAGCACACTAGATTATATCTAAAACGATAAAATACCATGGGATATCCTTTTTCATAGCAACCCTAAATACCTACTACTTAAACCAACTCAAGGGAGGCTAATCAACAATGGAAACAGTGTCCATCTTAAGACTATTATAAGTGGAAAGTGTATATATTTCAATACTTTTTGCCCATTCTGCTCAGCACTCATGAGAACAAAAGGAATGCTAGTGGGTCAATGACTAAAGAATAATTCTGTTCCATTGAGGCAACTGTGAAGTTATGCTTAATGGGAAAGAACGATCATAAAAACTCTGAACTAAGGAAACTGAAAGTGTATTTGAATAGAGGCTCATTATGCCAAACCACAAGCTAGAAGATTATGCAGAGCACAGTGTGTGCCACGTATGGTTGCATTAGGAGTGAAGGCACAAACAAGGTACACAAATGCTTTAACACACACAGCCTAATAAAATTGTTGAGTGATGAAGCAAATGAGCAGAAAATGTGTGTGAATGTGCAGAAAATAATAAACAAGCAACAAGTGATGTTAATAAATACATAAATAAATAGACGCTAAATGGAAAGATTGCTAGAAAAGTGAAATATGTAAAACGTCTAGTTCAAGGAATGAAGCCAACAATGTGAACTAATATGCAGTACAGAGGGACACTGTATTTGAAGCTTGTTAAAAAAAATGTTTCTTTTTTGGATGCAGGTAAATTCAATCTTTGTGCAGTACCTACAGCCACATAGAATAATTGCAACACCTTTGCACAGCATAACATTAAAAAAAATGCAATTTCACACTTTGCTCACATGCCAGTGGAATTGGCAATGATATATGGAATGCTTAATGACACTGAGAAGCAGAAGTACACTTGATCATATCCAGCATATTAAAACAACACAAGTTCTTTTTCCCAGCAACCTTAAATATCACATTATAAGCAACTCAAGGCAAGCTAATAAAAAAACAACACCGTATCCCATGACTAGTATTCAAAGTGGAAACGGTGTGCATATAAAAATAAAGATTTTTTTGAACAAATAAGGCATCAGCGGGGTAACAACAATTTGGCCAGATACCCAGTTGTTCCACACAGCACTGATAACAGCAACAATGATGAGAGATTGCATGAACCAGGGAAAAAATTCAGTTTCGCCGCAAGGGTGAAGCAATGAATGCGATAGCACGAAACTAATGCTATACGAAGTGAGGCTCGCCAATGGATACTCTCAGTTTGAACAGCGCTCTTGTTGCAAAGGCGGCCGAAGCAGCGAAGGAAGCTAGCGTGCTTCAAGTGTCGAGCTGTGACACTTGATAGTTCGCGCTCATCTTCTGTTTGTTCGTTTAGCGGCGTCCCTTGAGCTCGAGTGACTTCCGTACGCTCCGTAACATAAGCGCGGACATCACGGTTAAAGCTCGAAACATCCCTCTTCCCCTCACCACGAGAAAACCGCGTGAGCAGACAGCGGAAGGGCAAGGTTCTCCCTGCGCAAATATAAGAAGAAGCGAGCGAGCTCGCCGACGACTTTTAAATGCGCCCGTCACATTCCTCGCACCATCTCGCTGGTAATGAAGAAACGCTTATAAGCCCCCGCCGTCTCTGAGTCCTGCCAGCGGTAAAGGGTGTGTATATAACGCTCGCCGTTAGCTACCTGAAGAATCTGCGCTTTCTGGCGTAGCCTCACGGGCCTCAAACATTTTCGCCTCCATCGAAAATGCAGCGACCACAGCCGCGGTTTGGTCCCGCGACCTTCGGGTCAGCAGTCGAGTGCCATCACCACTAGACCACTGTGGCGGGGTGAGAAGGCCATTCCAGGTTTGTGCCATGCTCAGGACGAAAAATAAATCTACCAAGGTTTTACAAAATACTTTAATTAGGACATGTAAACTTTTCACATTTACTGTTTTTACAATTTCAACATTTATCGTTTGTCCTTGCTGCAAGAATCCAAAATGAGTATTGACAGTATGTCGTAAATATATAAAGAATACATAAATATACTTGTCTACGGGTTCATTCAAGCTATGTGATATTTGAATGGTTCGCAAGACGAATGTGCGAGTGGGCGCATGAATAAAATGCCTCAGTATTCAAGTTTAGTTTTTAATTGATGTGCATCATCATGACATAAAGACAATCAAATTTATGTGGCCAAACAACAAAAGTATTGCTGCCATAGCTCAATATGTAGATTATCGGGCACATAAATAAAAAATCCTGGTTTCGAACGCTACTGGCAGGGAGTTCTTTTTTTCTACGCACTTTGGGAGGCACAGCATTTGATTTTCAGTGAATATGGCCGCTCACCAGCTTTTCTGATGGAGTGACTGTTACCCCAAAGTTGCACACGGTTGTGTAGATATTCATATCGCAAGAAGGTGGCCTCTCCTTTGCACTCTCTTCCACCACTCTCCTTTCCTCCAACGAATTCATGCCATTACCACTTATGAGTTGCCAAACTAAGTTACTTTCGTAACCTCAATCTACTCTTTCACTGTCACCTTAAATCGACAAGCTGTCCCTTCTCTGGCACACCTACTCCTCTTTAAAGAAAGCCTGTAGACAACTCACTTTTTATGGCTTCTTTTTTTCATTACGGCAGAACACAAGGTACAAGAGGTGGTGTTTCTGCGAAAAGGATGCATTGCAGTGGTCACAGGAAAACGGATGCTCTCCTGTGTGGGTGCGCATGTGGCTAATGAGGTGCGCCTTCCGAAAATGACGGATTGCAGTGGTTACAAGAAAAGGGACGGTCGCCTATGTGGATGCGCATGTGTGCCATGAGGGCCTTTTTCAGTGAGAACGACACACTGCAGCGGTCACAGGAGAAGGGACGCTCTTCTTTGTGGGTTCGAATGCACCCTGTGAGATCAGAGTTCTGAGAGAATGCAGCTGGACATAGGTGGCACCGGAAGGGACGCTCGCCCGTGTGTGTGCGAAGGTGTGTTTGCATGTGTGACTTGTTCTTGGTCACATAGGTGCACTGACGTCAGGAATGCAGTCCACATTGTGTAGACACGAGTGAATGGTACTGCTCATGGGATGCCAAAGACAAGGAACCTGCAAAGCCACAGGGAGAACAGAAAGGCAATGAAAACCAAGTAACACACATTGTCTGAAACTGGACTAAAGCACCAGGCAATGAAGAAAGGTTACTGCACTTGTAAATGAAGTACACGATTACCTTTCTTTAAGCAAACCACATGTTACTGTAGTAGTAACTAGGCAATGACACAGCACGTTTTACAAAAGTTCCCATCTCTCTGTACGTAAATTCTCCACCTAATACATGCAAAAACCTCTAGTGAATGCACAGGGACATGCCTTAGATGTAATTCTGGTACTATACCTAGTGAAGTACTATACCCAGTGAAGTATTTGTTGTTCTTTTATTTTTCCCATAAAAGTATCAATAAAATGCCACCAGTGATGCTACCGAGGACTTCTGATTTGGAGCAATTTTTGGAGCAGCAAAATTTCAGTTTTGGAGCACTTTGGAGCAGCAAAAATTTTCACCTTGGAGCACTTTGGAGCAGATAATTTTGCATCTGGGAGCACTCTGGAGCAGCAAATTTTACATCCTGGAGTGCACTACAGAAGCATATTGCATTAACATTGAAGCATCTGAATATTAATTGGGGGTCTTATGAAGGCAAGAAATGTTTCGATTCATTGCAAATCTCATGGAAAAAAGCATCTCAGGAGAACTCCATACTTCACTCGCTAATCATGCAGTTGAGTGTTCTGGATTAACCTCTTCAGTGATTATTTTCGACACTATCAAATGAACAGAATACCGGATCAATAAAATTGCACTTTATGAAATAACTTTATGAAATAGCTCCATGATTGGCGCACCGATCACGGAAGCAGTGTAAAGCGACGATGTCATGTGATGACGTCATCACGTGACATCACGATATATGACGCCATGATGACGTCACTAGTTTTGACGATATATGACATGATGATGACGCCATCACATGATGATTACTTTTTGCAACAATCGATTGACGCCGCCGACGGTCAATTTTCATGTTTGATAAAGCATCTAAGGCTTTCGCATTAATATTGCATATTGAACGTTAACAACCTGGCCGTTAACGACCTGGCCTTACATACCAAACTGTCCTCCACCATGTCACCTCTGTGCCATGCACGAAACAGCTTCGCTTATCATCCACTTCACAGAGTGAAACGGCTCCTCAATTATTTTAAATTTTTATTGTGATAGCAATGATATGGACACTCTAGGAGGATTTTTGCCGTCGCCATAATTTTCCGTATAAAGTCCAAATTGATAATATCACCACGCGCATTCTAGCCGCGGGTAAAAGCTCGCGAGCGCTGGCGACGAGCACGGCTGAAGCGGAGATTAAACTAGCCGGCAGTCTGTCTCTATCGCACGGAGAGCGAATGTGATAACGTCTTCCCGCATGCGGGCCTGCCGTCGATTGCTCATCAGAGAGTAAACGCCCCGCCCGTCTTTCGTAAGGAGCATGAAGGGACGCCAGGGGAGCGGAGGGGACTGCATCGTTCGAAGGGCGCAGTCACTTGCGCGCGCGCTATCTCGAGGCATCAGGAGACGGCTCGTAAACTTGCTGTGCTCTCAACGCTCTTCGCGTTTAGAGAACTCAGTGGCGCGATTTTGTACGCATTCTTAAAACGGACGGAGGCGCTCCGTTACATCCAGCCGCACGCGATTGGTGAATGCAGGGCAGTGACGTCTGTCGCGGTTCACAATGGCCATTCGCGTGCGGCTGGATGTAACACCACGCCTCCGTGCTTATTTGGAATGCGTACAAGATCGCGCCACAGAGCACGAAAACGCTTCGGTTCCTGGAGCGGCCATATTCCCTTAAACCAGCGTTTTGTTGAGTTACGCGAGACCGGATCCAAAAGAGTTAATAATATCTGGGGTTTAACGTCCCAAAACCACGATACGATTATGAGAGACGCCGTAGTGGAGGGCTCCGGAAATTTTCACCATCTGGGGTTCTTTAACGTGCACCTAAATCTAAGTACACGGGCCTCAGACATTTTCACCTCCATCGAAAATGCAGCCGCCGCGGCCGGGATTCGATCCCGCGACCTTCGGGTCAGCAGTCAGTGCCATAACCACTAAACCACCGTGGCGGGGCGATCCAAAAGAGTTAGCTGCTAGCCTTACTTCGTTTAACAATACAACTGCTTCGCCCTTAAGCGAAACCTTTTTTAAACGTCAGCTATTGACCCTCGAAAGTGCGGGGCGGACGTGTAAAATGGCGCAGCCGCTTCACTGTGGGCCGTCAGCGACGGGCCCGCTTCTGACAGCTGCGCATTTGCGGCTGCTCCGACCAGGAGATATGCATTTATTAATGAGATGACATTTTTAAAAAAGCAAGCGAGAAATTTGAATTGGAACCCTAGCACGTGAGCTCGAAAGTGCAGGGCCTGTTATGACCGCAGAGTGATTACAAACTCGGATGTGCTGGTGGAAGGAATAACGAAAAAGCTCTTCTGGATGAAGATCCATGGATAAAGTATATATGAGGAAAAGTGTCAACGCGTTCCCACCGTTCACGTGCTCTTCCATAAACGCGAAGCAAGGAAAATTCGATATTGTTCCATATATATCTATATACTGCTAGCGATCTCAGATTTCATTCCGCAATGTCCAGAAACAGAAGTGGCAGACATTTTAGTGGCACGCATTTAGTCATTACTGAACATTGCTTTCAAGCGGTGCCGTACGACGCTTGAAACGAGCTATCAGCAGCGTTTCTGGAACAGACGACGTCCGCCGATGAATCGCCGTCGCACTTTCTCGCTACCGATAGGCCTAGACGTCACGGGCCTCTGCAGAGAGCGCGTTTTGCTGTCGAGCTGACTTGCAGAACAGAAGCTGCGTCAGCACTGTGCATGGCATCGTGGCTTACTCGGAACGCACGCGCGAGCGCCATTTATTCAGCGCAATAATTCTTGGTCCATGATTGCAACTTTATTGGCAGCCCCAAGATCAAGCTGCACATATTCTGACGTGCCGGCGGTGCGATTGCCAGTGATAGACGCCCCTAAACCCGAGACTTTGGCGCAGTTTGGCGCAAATTTCGTCGATATTATCAGGATGGCGCAGTAAATACAGTTTGGCGCACTGTGGAATCACTGTGGAGTGGAATCACTGTGCCACACAGCAATTGAACCACCTCATAATTTAACAAATGAAGCATATGAAATAATATATAAGCATATGAAGTTAATATGAAACAAGCTCGAAAATATAAAAACAGGAACATAAAACATTTACAAGGGATAGAATGGCATCTGAGTTTTTGGTGCTCAGAAACAAGCACGTTTTTATGGATTGCACAAAAAATTATTTCTCTATGTGTGCTAGCACAGTTTACACATTTCCCATAAATGTCTCTATCCCGCATGAATGAAAGCATCACTTTATCACAATGTATAACTAATGTACTGAATGAAGACTACCACAATACAATTATCCACACTTATAAGGCCGTCTTGACATGCCAGAATGGTCAAAGTACATTGGATATATTATAAAACAATGGACTCAACTCAATGCACGAATTGCATTTTAAGCATCACCTAAGTCGAAAGGTAAAGGAAGAAACGAATGTTCAAACTAAGAGTGGTGCAACATTTGATGATAGAAGAGAATGCAGAAACATTGAAGCGAACTCAGTAAATGGCCCTGGGAAAAAATAAATGAAGTTTGTTCATCCATATTATTTAAAGATTTTGTTGAGCCCTACACAGACACATACAGAGATGTTTTAGAGGGCAAAATGCGTAATGAAGTAACACCAGAGTGCCGTTGTACACTTATATTACGATCCTTATAAACATATTGCAGTGTAAAATTAAAGTGCCACTACCAAGTGTTGCGGTAAGTCATATTGAAAACAGTTTCCCTCATCGCGTACAGATGTGTAAATATGTGTGTTAATAACTACCTCTCCTGAACCAGTGCTTTGTATGACAGGCACAATTTCTTTACAGTGATCATTGAAACATATACATTTCAATGAAAGAGTACAGTCTTACTAATTTGAATTGACTAACAGTGCTGAAACTGAATAGTCAACTTCATTCGTTTCAATTTATATTCGTTTCAATATAATTCAATCCTTAGCAGCATTCCATAGATATGGTCACATCACCATCACATTGTCATGTTCACAGCACATTAAGCTGCAACATAAGCATAAAATGGTGAACAATTTCTAAGAGGCTGGTGTAATGCATTTCTGGCAATATCCAAAGCATCCATATTCGCTCCTCCATAGAATGCATGGTCACATCAGCAACAGAAGACACACCGCTGTTAAAGCCGGCCCAACAAACACAGTACACCGATACTTTTACCCTTGGGATCAAGTGGACTTCAAAGTTCCTTAATCAACTACATTTTTAGTACCGTTATAAAGTGACCACTTTTTCAGTAACTACTTTGATATTAACTATTTTTTTAAAGTCGATACATAGGGAAATACAAATGTGAGGAATTGAATTTGGAGGGAAATATGGAATTGAACTTTTGCAGCGGTGCAATGCAGCAGCATATGCGATGCCGAAGTGAAGGGTTCCAGCACACTACAATGCGAGCACAAGAAGAAGAGCGATGAATATATGATACGAATGGCCAGTGAGCCAAATCAATGGATCAAGTATCTGTGTCCTCATTTTAGCATACCTATATGGGCAGACTATAATAAACGGAGCTGCTGTGGCTATATAAAAATGGATGGATTAACCACAGAAGCCCGGAAATCGTATGTGTAGACAGTTTCTTATACGTTTTGTAGCACATTTAGGAGGTGTCTTCCTCGAGTATTAGAAACACTAATGAAGTGCTGCATTTCAAAGAGAACGCACATGCGAGACTCCAGCAAGTGAGTAAATACAACCTTGTGCACTACATTCTCGTACAACGCCAACCTGCTTTTCCATGCATGGACACATGGAACGAGTTTCCAGTGCTGTTACTGGGCTTTTTATACTGAAAGAAGAAGTGATCAGCATAAATTCTGAAAAAAAATTAACAGCGATGATAAGCAGCACATGCAGGGCTGTAGAGGATTCACTGAGAGAGAGGCCATGATGATGATTAGTGAGTTTTTGTGGCACAAGGGCCAGGGTAGGCCAAAGAGCGGCATGTCTTTTATTGTGGTGTTAGCGTTCAGGACTGCTTGCAAGATGGGATGTAATATGGCTGTAAAGAGGCCCTAATCTGACGCACAATATTGAAGCGTAAAAAATATAAATGGCTTAAAATAATGCCAGTGACAAGCGCAGTCATCTGCGGGTCTTGATTGAATGGCAGGTGTTCATGTTTTCAGCAGACGAGAAAATGTACTTAGCAACACTGCCTCCTCAAGGCCTTACTGCCCCAAGGCTGCGAGACAGGCGCTTCCTTGATACAACCATCGTAGCGGCAACCTCTGCTGAGAGGTCGTGCTACGGATTCCCAGCTATATCATTATTATTATGTACATCATTTAAAAATCCAAAACGCGATTCACATTTAAAGAGAGGTTCTATGATAACGGAAAAGTGTTTCTTCTGTTAGCATCTAGTTCAATAGTTCAATAGTAGGGTTTAATGGTGCAAAGTTTACGATGGTCATAGAGCACCAAGGTAAAGTAAAATATATATGCATTGGTGTGATCAACGACTATGGCCAATTGTAATGACTGCGGCCAATTGCAACGACTATGGCCCCCAAACAAGCTTGCTAATTCGTATATTACAATTCGTACAATTTTGGACTGAGGTTGTTTACTGGCCCTAGGGCCAGTAAACAATCTGGCGGTCCAACACTTTTGATTGAGAAATAACTGCGCACTTGTAGGATGAGAACATGCTGCCACAAGAACTTTGCGAATAATGCTGTAATAAGGAAGTCACAGGTTAAAGAACAAGGTCCTTTGGCTGGTTTCGGTATTTTGCTCATGCCTTCCCACCCTTCTTAGAAGCAGAGACGTCCCTTTCTTCCCTTCTTAGCAGCCTTGTGAGATTCGAATTCTGAGAAAGTGCAGTTGGTCACAGATGGCACTTGGAAGGGGCACTCGCCCATATGTCTGCTAAGGTATATTTGCATGTGTACCTTTCGCTTGCTCAAATAGGTGCACTGATGGCAGGAATGCAGTCCGTGTTCTACAGACACAAGTGAACGGTACTGACCCAGAGACACCGAACACAAGGAACCTGCAAAGCGACAGGGAGAACAGAAAGGCAGTTCAAACCATGTGTCACAATATAAATGAAAGCAGGCTGGAACACCAGGTAATCAAGAAGGGTCGCAACGTTTCTCAGTGAAGTTCATAAGACTTCCTACCCAAGCTACATGTCACTGAACCAGAAACAGTGCAATGATTCAAAAGACGTCTAAACCAAGTTCGCAGCGTGCACCACGTACGCAGCGTGCACTCCGTTGTGAAAGCGCCCTCCTTTGTTCCACCGGACGGTGTATCCGGTGGCGACACAACAGCTGTATCCAGGCAATGAAAGAGAACAAGTAACAATGCAATCAAGTGAGGATGTCCGCAAAAATAAAATAAGTGCCTTCTCAAAGCATAGGCTTTCGCATGTGCCATAATGAGCATTAGCTAAATGACATGTAAGTTCCTAACAGTGGAGCTGGTAAAGCCGAATTGCTCCGTGACGCGTGAACAGAAATGATCATCACCATGAACGGCACGCATTCTCTTCGTCCTCTTCTGCTTCGCTCACAGAACACAGTGCGCCGATCTGAGCAATGTGGGATGCAATGACTCTGATTGGCGAGAAAGCGAGTACAGAGAGAGAGAAAGAAAGACAAACAGAGGAATTCCAGGCGAAAAAGCCTCTTGGTAAGGAGGGATTCGAACCTGTGTACCCACGATCATAAGGTGAGCATCGTAAGCACTCGTCTATCGAGGCACACTAGCAGAGCATAGCATAGCCTTGCGTAGTATAGTAAAGCAAATGGGTTGGAAAGGGAAGTGAGGGTGACGAGGAGAGAAAGGGGGAGGGGTGAGAGTAAAACATAGCATAGAAAGAATGAGAAAGAGCAATAGAGCAAAATAAGTAGGAAGAGAAATAGAAAGAATGAGGAAGTAAGCAAGATATACAGAGAAAGAGAAAGAAAGGGAAGAAAATGAGAGATAGAAAGAGCAAGAAATAGAGAGAAAGAAATAGAAATAAACACACAAAAAAGACAGACAAAACTGAGGGCAGAGTGAGAAAAAAAGAAAGGAAGAAAGATAGAAAAAAATGAAGAGAGTCAGAAGATCGCCCAGCTCCACACTTCCTTCACGCTTGGTGCCACAAGTGCAAAGCTGTCTTAATGTTTTTCTACATTTTCTTTTCCACAGAATTATCTATACAATGCATCACCGCAAAAGCATCACTTGATAACTGCACACATGAAGCATATCAAATACAATGTCAGTGAAAGAAGTTTGTATTAAAAAAAGTGGAAAATATTAAAAAAGAAAGACATTGTCAAGGGTGAATATGTCCTCACAGTTTTGGATTGTGGTAAATACTGGCACATTCTTGTGTATAACAATAAAAGTCACAGTTTCATCACAAGGCCGAAGGAATCAATGCGATAGCAACAAATTGGAATGTCACACGAAGAATGGCAAGCAGCTCGAAACTTGCAGCAGACTGGTCAAGCACAAAAGATGCACGAAAAGAACACACATAGGATGACTGCGAAGTTAAAACTGTCACAGCTCGACACTGGCAGTACTCAAACACCAAAGAAGGGTGCACAAAAAGAATGCACAGATACACACGGGACGAGTGCACAGTAATAACTGTCCCAGATGTTACTTCTTTGTGTTTCAGAAGCACGTTGCTAATGTCAACTACGCACAACCAACTAGCCCCTACTTTGGCTGTTTTAGCTAGCAGTTCACTCCTTTCGCAAACATGGCCACTGTATAGAACGTGACCTTCGTGTGACCTGTAGCTTCAACGCAAACTTTGCGGTGAAAGCACAAGACATACAAACCTACCCCTCTCACGAGACAAGCGCGCGACCAAGGCCGACCCAGCCTTGCAGGGCAAAAGTAAAAACCGAACGTGCGCAACGTTACCAGAAAGGCTGGACGAACGCATCCAAACTCCTGCGAAACAGCGGGGCAACGACCTTTGATGATGATGATGACATGTGGCCAATTACCCTTCGTACCGGATAACAGTGGATATACACATGGATAGAAAGCACTAATTGTAGCTTTTAATTGAACTGTAGTAATTATGACATGCAATCAAACAAATTAAGCTGGAAAAAAAGTAAGAGCTGCCACCGTAGCTCAATAAGGAAGACATCGAAAGAAGGCGCTTCAACACATCATCGACCCCATGCCCCAGCCGCTGCCAAGAGAAACATTTTGCTGAATGACTCCTCTGTCTGCAGGACACATTAAAAAATGTGCTCAGAAAAAACTTGTAACAATTCAACCACCGGCACCAGCGCAATTTTCATGGCATAGTGTCAGCCTTGTTTTGTGGAAGCAATGAAACTGCTATATCAAAGAAGCAAATTAACATGGTTTCTTAAATTGAGGTTAAGAATACATGGCCTTCAGTGGACATGGTTGCAACAGGATAATCACTTTGTTATGCTCAGAATGTAATTATACTAAAGCTTGCTTTACAGGTATAAGTGTGAACTAACATAAAATGTAAAGCAAACCACTCCTGTGTTGATAAACTTGCACAGAAGACAAAAATTTCACAAATGATAGAATAGCATGACAAAAATTTGAATAATCAGTTAAGTCTTTTGTTCCCTCTGAACATTGTACACATCTTACCTAGGGGTTCTTCTTTGAAAGACAAGGGTTTATGTGGACCTTCAGGCCGTCTTTCCGAGGAAATGATGCATTGCAGTTAACAGAGGAAAAGGGGCGCTTGCCTGTGTGGCTGAATACGTGCTGCATGAGTTTGTCTTTCTGCAAAAAAGATGTGTTGCAGTGAACACAGGAAAAGGGCCACTCTCCTTTGTGGGTGCGAATGTGCTCTGTGAGATTGTTGCTCTAAGTGAATGCAGCTGAACACAGGTGGCACTGGAATGGGTGCTCGCCTGTGTGAATCCGAAGGTGTCTTTTTATGTTTCTCCTTTCCTTAGTCACATAGGTACACTGCCGGCAGGAATGCAGTGCACCTTGTATGGACACGAGTGAACAGGCACATAAGATTCCAAAGATTTTTGTCTTGGGGGTTGCAAACAAGTGTAGTGTCGCAGCTGGGGAAGGGGTATAGTGCTGGTGCAGCTTGGGTGGGGCAAGTGCCCTTTATTGCACCCACCCTGCCGACGCCCATTGCCATGTATGCTGGATAAAACGGCGCACGCGTTCTTGCAGCGAAGCAGAAGAAGAAGAAGAGGACAGAGAGAGTGTGTATCGGTTCATGATGATGATAGTTTTGGGTCGTGACAATTTACTCCGAGCTAGAACAGCTTCACTTTTAAAACATGAACACAACAAACCCCACAAATTATGAACGGTAGAACCAAGGAACTTGATACATCAAGTTAATATGGTACCGTGTTTTATGACGAAAGAGAATGTGGCACATTTCGGAGCACTTACGAAACAATCGTTCCATGGTTAGTGTCAGAATATAAAGAAAATAAATGGAGTAAGGTGGTCAGTAATACTTCTGACATCCTGCTGATCTGAGAGCACGACACAAAAACTGAAAGACAAAGGATGACAAGACCAAATGGAAACACTACAAGGTTATGGTGAATCAGCTGCCAATTTTTTTTTTGCGAAGCTAAACTTGCATGAACAGGTGCACTACTGAATAGACTTGCAAAGTCAAGAGTATGCATTACCAACTACCTAGCCTGAACCAATGCTTTGTAAAGACAGGAATAACTCTTTTAGGCTGATAACAAACTTATACACTGCCAAAAAGTCCATCTTTTCTTTACATTATTAGTGGACTAACATGCCCAAATCTCTATACCCGATTTTGCTTCATACAACCAATTTTTAGCCCTTTCTCTTTTTTTCCCCTTACCTTTCCGTCCCCCTTTCCCTTCCCCAGTGCAGGGTAGCAAACCAGATAATATTTTTCTGGTCAACCTCCCTGTGTTTCACTCAAGCTTTCTTTCTCTGGACACTGCTACAATTCATCAACTGAGTGCATCTGTAGGTGTGCTTTCACACTGAAGCAGATCTTCAAAGAAGAATTGTACATCCTCACAAAGCGTGTTTTCCTCAGGATGGCAAAGACTGGTGTGGGCATCCGTTTTCTTGATGTTCGAAGAATTATGCACACAGTGTCAATCACATGAAACGCTATGCAACTTCTTCACCATGACCGGCATTGAAAAATGCACATTGGACAGTGTCGGTTTGTGCTTACCCTTTGCCGCACATGCCCTTTGTATACTGTTCTTGCAGGAAAGACAAGTAAACATTGAAGACAGTGAAGGATATCTCTGTACATGGGCCAGCTGTCTTCATGGCCCTTAACTTCAGTCCTTCTTGACATGCGAAAAACAAAGAAAAATGCATCAAGGAGTCCCTGGTACAATTCCTTTTTAAGTTATATAAGTAAGTGGTTTGATTAAAACTAGTGCAAATTATTCCAACAATTAAGGAAAGCACCATTGTATGAAGGCAACTATTCGCAATTAAAGGGTACCTTCTTCCAAAGCAATGCATTTTTTGTTTTCAACTTCCTGACTGAGTGTTCATGGCTAACCTGCATCTTTCGTGATCCTCAGCCAACACTACACAGACTTTGGAGGGCATGCTCCGCCATTTTCTCAATCTCTGCGTGCCTTCCCATACCCGGCGACTAAATGAAGAAAACCAGATCAGTCGCAGATGCGATGTCTCGAATGCCACAACCATGGAGGGAAAAAAAGAAAATTTTACAAAACCTGGGCAGCTGAAAACTCGCTTCAGCGGCACAGTGCGATCTGTTTCAATGCACATGTTTGAAGCCTTATAACAATTTACACATGTTACACAGGGCACTTAATCTGTTATTGATCTGCACGACTCGCACGAATGCCGCAATACATTTGTAAAGAATTGTCGAAACCGTTTCAGGATTAAAATGAGCTGCATAAGTTGAAATAGCCTAGCGGGTATGAAAGAATACATCTGAAAAGGTGCAAACATGTTTTTGTATTAACTGCTCACTTAATATGATTATTTTCCATCAGCCAGCAGAAGGGTGTGTCCAGACAGCTAATTGTTGGAAGTACCAATACTGACAAATTAAAAGGCATAAAGAAGCCCTGCTGAAAGTTTAGCTTTCACAAAAAATCGCTTAATTATTAAATAAGGCCCTGACTGAGCTGTTGTAAGGCTGACAATTATACGCCAATGTAGGGTGCTCTGTTTATCACGATTTTTAACAGGCATCTCCGGCACGTAACATAATTATTAGGGGTGTGCGAATATTAAATTTTTCGAATACGAATCGAATACGAATATCCACCTTCGAATATCGAATCGAATATCGAATATCAAAGGAAAAATGCCTCCACAGTAAAGATATTTTATTTAACATGTAGCTATTTGAAAAAAAAGAACATTAACAGCCTGACTGGCAACACAACATACACTGCTATCTCCAGAACACAATGTCCAGGCTAGCACAATGCACATCACAACACAAGCAAATATCACGGCACAATGAAAGTAATGACTACATGTTATCATGAAGAAATATGAGTTGCTCCGTATGATCAGGCAGCAGGCACTCCCTTGTAACAGAGACAACCCCCCCCCCCCCACCTGCCACTGAAAAGGCACGCTCGCTTGGAACAGAAGTGGCTGGTATAGGGAGTTACATGGGGCAGAGCTTTGCCAGACTGGGGTATCTGAAGGTGCCTACAGTCCGCCACCAGTCACGTGGGTCACTGTCTTTCTTCAGAAGTGGTCCCGCATAGTGAACGAGTGGTAGTGCGGCACGTTACGGCCGCATAATATTGAAAATGTACGGTTACATGATCGCCAACAGCGCTGCACGTCGGAGATGCACCAGCAATAAATCATACGTATTGGGGCGTTCGTCGCAGGCAGATATCGTGCCTCCGTGTACTTACGATGTTTATCGCTCCTCTCGGCAACGTTTTTAGCGATACGAACGCAGCAGAAATGTGGAAGACGAGTTATTTTATGCATGATAATCGAATTGCATATTCGAATTTTTCGAATATTCGAAACTTTTCAAATACGCGATTTGCGAATCGAATACGAATATTTCGAATGTAATATTCGACGAATATTCGAAACTTTCGAATATTCGCACACCCCTAATAATTATGCTTCTCGAGTTATAATTATCCTTCGCAAGACTGGAAAAGAGGCTGGCTGGCATTGCGTGTCTTGGATACTGGTTCCAACGCTAGAATGGCACACGGTCAAAAGAAGAACCGGGGAGCGACAAAGCGCTGCGGTTCGGCCGGGATCACGCACACACACCCTGGTAGCACAAGATGTTGCTGCAACATTACAGCAATGTTTCGAACGTTGCGTTTTGGTGCCCAACGTTGGACAACTTATGGTAATGTTGCTGCAACATTGACAACTCCTAAAACGTTGGCATTGCTTTCCAGCAATGTTGATGAAACGTTGTTTAACAATGTTAACGCGATGTCGGTAGACAATGCCGCAGCATTATCCCGTCGATGTAACTGCAACATTCACTGGCGATATTCAAGCGGAACATAGAAACACTTGCCTGTGCACTTAGCAAGAATGGCGTGCACGCAAAAAACGCTGCAGGGTACCTTAAAATCACAATATTTTCTTGAAGCACTAGCACATCGCATGCACCTTTTTTTTAATCTTTCAACTTTCGCGACTTGCCACAACTTGACGCAGTCATGAGCATGTATTGAAGCAGTAGCGATAAATGGAGGAGAAAACTTCATCTGCGAAATTAATCACAGCAACGCGAGTTTATGCTGACTTCCTAGATTCTGGCTCGTGATACGGCGCACGATGCAACCGTATATCTCAATGGTCGTCACTTTAAAATGAATAGTACGTAAAAAATTGTGACCATTTTTTTCTGCATTATCGTAGCCTGTTTTGGCACTTGCGAAGTCCAAACACAACTGCATGTCCAAGCTGTAGCACGGCCTCCTAGATTCGTACTTGTTACTCGGAGATTTATTCGTTGACAACGAAGCAAAATATCTACTGCGTATGATAACACATATCTGAGAACCTGTTTAATCCACAATAAGTAGTTGTAGGCAACGTCGTCATTTAAAATAAAATAAAATTATATGCATCTTAGAGGCCATTGTTGCGCTGTTTGCATGCAGCGAAAGTCTGAGGCAACATCTACGGAGATGACGGGCGGGGACGGTGTGGCCGACTATAAGCGCAAACTCGCTGAAGCAAACTCGAGCAACCGTATAGAGCATTATTTTCTGGCTTAGAATTTTTTTATAAGCATGCATACACTTCAAGCAGATTCTCACATTAACATTACAGTGATCAAATTGAGCTGCACAATCCCGCCGCCAGTACGCCCACCGCGCAAGAACACGTTATAATCAGTTATAATCACATCTTTTGTGCACGCCATGCCGGCGATTTCTCTCATTCTGTTCGAGAACGACCCTCGTGAAGTTCTTACGCGATGGGTCCCTGCAGCATTGGGAAACGTGGTAAGTCCTTTTTTTGGTGTATTTTATTTTATTTGTCGACCTCTGTCTGTTCACTGTCCGAACATTCACGAACTCCTTGCATGCCATGTAGCTCGTGGAGCGTCGAGCTGTTAATCATACTCCGCGGATATGTAGTCATAAAATGAAATCGTGACCAGGTTCAAGGCAGTATAGTTAGGCTAAGCAGACACAACGGACACCGACGTCGTCAGACGTCGTGCGGACAGATTTGAATTTGCGCGCCGCAGTGTGATACCTAGAAAACCCGAAATAGAGGCACGAACGTGCCAAGGAAACGTTCAATAGTTATTAACAGTCAGTGCAGCTGCCGCTGTAGCGTTTCCTGTCTAATTTACAGGCCGCATTATTTTATTTATAATAAATCATGTAATAACACCACATATAACTCAGTCCGCTACCATGTGCGTTGCGGTTCATTCGGTTCGGTTCGTTCACCTGCTTGTATACCACGTGTTGACGCAGCACCTTTGTTGTGTGTAGTCAAGATGAGTCAAGATGATGTTCTCTGGGTGTAGTGTTCTGTGATTGTGCTCCGTTGGCGGCGTCGCGGTGAGATGTGTATTGTGCGGATATGAAGAAGTTCGATTGGTGAAGTGTCATCTCGTCGGAGACGGCGGCGGATTGCCGAAAATGTACGAAACGTTCATATGCTGCAGACTGGCTGCGCTATGCTCCTTCAAGGATTCAGAAATGGTACCCAGTGCCTTTCTTCTGCAACACTACTTAACTTTACTAAGTCCTAATTATGTGCCTTGATTATGTGGCTTGCTAGCCCTAACATTTTCTTTGTTACACAAAGAAACTGCTTGTTGTGACAAACATTTTTGTCTTTCTTCTGTCATTGTCTTTTCATCTTTCACATTCCTGACATCATTCTGCACCTGGTTACAAATTTTCATTGCTGCATACAGTAGCATACTGTCATTTGTTATCCTATCTTACTTTAAAAAACCAAAATCATGCATCCTGCCCTTTAAATTGAAGGTGAACAGCAAACAATTTTTCATGCTCTTCCTGTGATGGAGGAGCAATATCTTTTGTTATACCTGGGTTATCATTGATTTCTTTTTTTTGCTTCTAATATAAGCAGATGCGATGTGTCATGAGGCAAATTTTGTTGTAGTACTTTCATGAGGAAATGTTATAAATGAAGGTTTTGTTTCGAGTATTAATGAGGGCATTTTTTAAATCGGGTGCAACAGCCCGCAACTCTGCTTGGAAATTGCCTAAAGCAATGATTTATACTTTACGCCACACTACATTCTGAATGTATTCTGTGGATTGCACATTAGCGCAGGTTGCGGTTAATTAGCTAATTAGGCATTAAACAAAGAAGTATTTGTCTGATATCCTGGAAACTACTTATCATAGAAAAAAATAACAATTGCATATTTGAAATTCGCACACAAATATTCTTAAACTTTTCAATTTCCGTCAAAATCGATCAAGAATTAAAGAAATGTTTTAAAGTACCACGTCTCTCCCTAATTCAAGAGTGCAACGTATCTTACTGCCTTTTGATGTGACACGTTGAAAACACATGCCAGGAGCAGCAGAAGTACACAAGCATGTGTGCATTGTGGCTCCCACAAGATATGGCCAGCGTGGCCGGGAACTGAACCCGCTGCCTTGTGCGTAGCAGTGTAATGCAGTTCTAGGGCACTGTGAGGCATGTACACAAATACAATGCGCCCGTGCTTGTGAAAGCCTAGTCCATTCACCACTCACTAGTACAAAGGAGGATAGCAAGTGCCCTTGTTGAATACAAAATTTTGCAGCTCTTGAAGGAGAAGTTGAAAGTTCGGCGAGTTGGTGCTAGTTCATGTTTACGTGTGGAAGCAGCGCACGAGACAGGCACAAAAAAAAAAAATCGAAACGACAGGACAACGCTGCACTCGCAACTAGTTTATTGTGAAGAAAACAAGGTTATTATACATACATGCCAGTGTACCACGTGTGACAGTGACTCAAGTTATAACAGTAGCCGGTATCTTCCCAAAAAAGACTTCACAATTCAACTCAGAACAACCAAGCTTGGCTGATTCAATCCCTTTCTTTTAGGGACGTGGAAAGCCTCCATCAATTCCCTGGTCACTGATCCTGTGATTAGAAAGTATCCAGTTCACGGAAAGCGGCATGCAACCACATTCCAAGCAATGTCGTTTAATGTGTGAATGAACATTGTTTGTTATTGATCGTTAACACACGGCTTTCAGAACACAAGAGATCACTAACAAACAATGTTCATTCACACATTAAACGGAATTGCTTGGAATGTGGTTGGACGCCGCTTTTCCCTGAAACTGAGATACTTTCCAATCACAAGGATCAGCTGACCAGGGAAGTGATCGAGACCTTCCACATCCCTAAAAGAAAAGGTGATTGTATCAGCCAAGCGTCCGTTGTTCTGAGTGATTGTGGAGTCTTTTTTTGGAAGATCACCGGAAACTGTTATAATTTGAGTCATTGTCACACGTAGTACGCTGGTATATATGTAATAACCTTGTTTTTTCAAAATAAACTACTTGCGAATGCAGCGGTGTCCTGTCGCTTCGTTCCTTTTGTGCCTTGTCTCTCTGCACTGCTTCACACGTAATCTTGAAGATGCAGTTGCCACGTGGCCTCCCGCCAGCATAACATTGGGCTCGCTAGTGGGCTAAAAAATTTCATACTAGGGATTGCCACTTCTGGTGACACGAGTATCTTTTTCAAACGCAAGAGCTACACTGCTCTTCATGCACATATTTGAAAGGGCTGTGAATTATACAACTCCCTGGAAAAATATATGTTTGTATTTAAAGGTGACATCAACAGCTGCCAGAAAAAAAACTCTTTGCCTAATTTCTGTGGTGGTATTCTTTTAAAACCGTGACATGCTGATGGGGCACAAATTATTATAATGAGCTAATGAATGACTTCTGTTAAGACTAATGCATGAATATAATTTAATTTTTTCAGCAGCCGAGCGACATCGGAGCCTGCATGCCAGATGTGTCCATCAGGGAAGAGGATTCATCAGATTATTAGTGTTCATATCGGGGACAATAAAGTGTTCTTCCATACAATTTTGTTTCCTGCTCACCTTGATTGACTGTTGTGCTGCAAAAAGACAGTCAGTGCAGGGATACCTAATGGTTCAAAATCACTACTACCTTCAGTGAGGTGCAGGATGCACGAAAATGTTTTTTCTAATGTTGCAGTACTGTGGCAGTAGCGCTAATAACCATTTTTATAGCATTATTTAATGCTTCAGCAATGCTGCCTGAATGGTGTGCAGCGTGCGTGCAAACATTTCTCTAATGCTGCAATGCTGCGAAAGCAACGTTAATAAATATTGTTGCAATATTATATAATGTTTTAAGCGACGTTGCCTGAATGATTCAGCAATGTTGTTGCAATGTTTCTTGTCAATGTTGCGGGAATGCTACTGAAGGCGGACATATCCACGTTGTAACAACATTGAAAGGCAACACTATGACAATGTTGCAGCAATGTTTTGTGCTACCAGGGCAGAAACGTAGCCGTTACTCCAGAAATAAGCCAACAAGTGTAAGCAATGCTGGGTGCTGGTTGTAGCGCAAAGGCACACGGCCCACACCCACTGTGAGGGTGCCAATGTCCGCATGCATTTTAGGGGCGAAGCTCCTTAGATTTTTCGAGGTCCATGGATCTCAATAAAATTCGCTGGGTACGTTCCTTTTCACGTTCCCGTTATATATGCCAAATTACAAGCTGGAGACATAGCAGGTTCATTGCAAATGAATTTTATTGATTGCCCCGACTCTCCCCACCTCGCATCCCAAAATTATTGGCAACATTGGGTGCGTGACGTCATTTTTGTTAAGCGGAAGTGACGGAACCGAGGGGCCCCTAGAGAGTCTGCTATCCGCAAGGCAACAATCGCGAGTGTTTGGCGAGCGCTTCGTTGGCTGGGCGTGTGAATTTCAGTTCCTTGTGGTAATGCGTGCGATGGGTGGAAAGTGGTGTCGCGTTGTGGGCTGCACACGAATCCCCGTGGCAGTCACGAAACACTCGCACCTAACAATTACCCTGCGTCTCTATATTAGAGTGTTTTAGCTAGCAATGCCGGTTTACCGCACGGAAAGTACGGTAATACCGTACCGGCTAAAGAATGCACATGCGTGAACACCACGGAAACACTTCCCGTAGCATATACAGGGTGCACCGTGACCGGGCCTATATCGGTATACAGTGAGCTTCGCATCGTGCGAAACAACGTAACCTAATGGTGCGAAAGGTGGCTCATACTTGGCTTATATTAAATTCCTTCGGCCGTACCAACGCGATGTTGAACGCCGCTATTGCCAAACTTATGCACTCTTCCCATAGCAATATTAAGAAGCTTTAGTTAGTCCGCGAACTTCTCAGCGATAGCATTTTACCCGATCACGGCCTCACAAGCTTGAGCTCCCTGGACAGGTGGTGCCATCTGGCGGTGGAATGTGCAACCAGGCAAGCAAAGAGCTAAACAGGTGTGTTCCACTTCATCGAAGAGGAATGGCCATTACAGTTGGCCTCCAAATGCGTCGAAATCGCAGCTGTCATTTTCCGACAGCTCAGCTTGTGCACGTGACACGGTCAGCCACGCACAAGATTTCCGACGGAGTCACCTTTCAAATGAGCGTCTGCTCTTCGCCGCTTTCGCAGCTTTCATACTACGCGCTGGCGGGACCGGCATGCCTTGCATGACTTCCGGTTTTGTAACCACTTATACGTCACGCGCAGACAGTATGCTCGGTTGGATTTCGGTTTCGGTGTTGCGCCTTTTTGCTTGTTTAAAATTATTCTCCTATTTGCCGAGTGTTTCTGCTATCGGACCCTTGACAGGAGCGTCTCAGGAATGTAAAAGCACCATTACTTTGACATGGCCAAAAAATCGCCGGAGTTGGCCTTTAAAGCGGCACCCGTTCATCCCCGTCGTAGTGCGTAACCAATCTTAACGCTAGTACCAGATCTTGACCTCCAAGGTGGTGCCGGTTGGAGATTTCTCCTGTGCGTTGTTGAACAATAAAAAATTCGCAGCGTGCGCGTTAACTAAAAGCCGAATTCTTCTGTCTCTCATTCCCCATTAGCAGCCATTGGCATGTTCCAGTAGGCAACGTTAGTAGAAGTAGAAGTGTAAGTGTTAGCTAAAAGCCAGTCTTCTTCTGTCTCTCATTCCCATTAGCAGCCATTGTTTACCTCCAAGGTAGTGCCTGGTGAGATTTCTCCTGTGCGTGATTAAACAATAAAAATTTTGTTCAAAACGCCGTTGATTGATGAAATAAGCCAACGAAAGACGCCAGATGTTTTCTAGAAGCAAAATGAAAAGACGCCAGATGTTTCTAAAGCAAACCGAAAAGACGCCAGCTGCTTAACGAAAGACGCCAGATGTTTCTCCTCTCCTACGGTCCCCGTCGGCGCCCGCGACGCTGCCTCGCGGCGCAGGGGCGCCGACGCAGGCAGCGTCTCGATTGAAAAAAACCGACCGCTCGCGCTGCACAACCGTTCACTGACCACCCCGTATATATAGGCACTGGATTTTGACCTCCAAGGTAGTGCGTGTGTGCGATTTCTCCTGTGCGTGATTAAACAATGAAAATTCACAGCGCACATGTAAAATTAAAGTGAGCTGCAAGTCGTCATAACTCTCATCGAACCTTTAGTATAAACGCGCCCGATCTCACGTCGGTGATGATGTACTGGGCAGAATTCACGGTTTACCGATGAAACTCCGCAGCTTCGCCCACCCATCATCATTAACTCCGTGGATATGCTGTGATTTTTTTTAGCGCTGCGGCCACTATGCAAATAACATTGCACCATAATAAAGTTCTTCCAATCCAATCCAATCTCTAAGTTAGCTTCATACGTAAGTGCTGCAATAATGCATTCATTACATATTTTCCTATATTTCAATGACATACCGCATTTTCAAGATTACACGCACACGATATATCGGCGCTCGAAATAAGGAACAATAGTGCACCTTAACCTAACGATGCGCACACCGTTTCTGAGAGAAATAAGTAACATGCCTCAGTATGTTTGGAATTGTGACAAAGAAAACAAAGGGCCGTACTTCACCTACGAAGGTTAGCGACTGTACCACGCACACATGCCGTCGTTCGTGTCCGTTGTGTGCGTTCGACGTTCCCCGCGGCCAAGCGAGTGACATCGGTGACATGTCCAATGTCCATAGAGCCAATGGGGACGAATATTTGGACACGATGGTAGCGCCGTCTGGATTCTAACGGTAGTTGCAAAAACAATTAAAAATGTTATCTTGCTCTCAACAGAAAAAGCTTTTAGTATCTTTCACATGCAAGTAGTTTTAAGAACTACGAATATTGTTTGTAGATTTTATAGCTGTGTATAAATTAAATATGTTTCAAACGCACAAGGGCGTTTTGATATGGCGCCTGGCGTTCCGCATAGCAGACGATGCCATCGTCGTCTGCTTCTACGTCGCCGCTGCCCCCCACTCGCTGCGGCAGCCCCCCTCTCCACCCTACCTGAATTTTTCTCTATTCCATAATGTACACTACAGTCAATTACTCATTAGGTACTCACAAGTATCTTGCATACTTTAGTAGGGCAGTGCTGCCGCATACAGGCCGAGAGAAATGACAACGCTGCAATAAATTATTTTATTGCGAATGCCATCGATTGGTTACACAAAATGAAGGACACGTAAGTAGCGTTTTAGGCATGTATACCAGCGAACAACATGCATGCATAAGTGTTTATATGCAAAGAAGGTACGTACTACGCATTAGCCCCACCACAGATGTCCGGAGCACAGAAGCTGTCCAGCGTTGGATGATAAATAGATCCAACTGCACGAAGCCTTCGCTGGTACAAGAAGGTATACCGCTAAACTCCCTGCACTTCTGCTGCTCAAGATGTCGCACCACTTCGTTCACAGTATTCAGGCAAACTGTCTGTAACTGATATGAACATATCCGCATCCCATTCACGGCCACCAGTGCGGCGTACTTCTGTTTTCTGGTTTGCGCTGGTTTGCGCTGCCACAAAAGTGCGTCACTTTCAATCTTTTCAGACCTTCGCGCTATACACGCTTCTAACAGCATAAATTAAATGACAAACGGTTTTTTTGTGCATATGGACCTGAAGTCTTACAAATAAAATCGGCCCGAAAAAAAGGTTTAGATGGCGTTTCTGATTACCGCTGCCGGCGGTGCGCTGTACGTCGTTTCGATGGGGGTGACACCTGAAGGCCGGACGCGAAGCTCGCATCATGCCACCGGCTTGGCGCCGTCTTGTGGCAAGCGGTTACGCCGTTTAGTTTCGGTTTCGAATTTGCCGCACATACTTCTTTTTACACGTGTCCTTCTTCAAAAATAGTCAGCATGTATAATTATCCGACGTATACGGTAAGTGTTTCACGTGCAATGAATTCTACGTTATTTGTTTGAAAATTTCCGACATTCGTTTTGATCATTGAACTGTCCGTGAAGCTAGTTGTGTTCTCTGTTTTTCCGTAGATCCGCCTTATCTAAAACGCGCGTTCTGGCGTGTGCACCGCGTTGTTTATGCAAAAGATGTAAAAACACTGCTTCGAATGTTTTGTTCGTCCTTCCTAACCTCCCAAGGCTCTGTAGGATCGTCAGAATGATTCACAATTGTTTTTATTGCAATGCTGAAGGCGTGCATCGAGTTACCGAAGTAGTGCTTAGAAAAAAAAAAAGGAACTGCATTGGATTTAATAAGTCTCTGACCTAATCTGTCATTGTTTTACTTCGAATTTCGTCTTAGAAAATAGCCATAAGATTGATGCATGCATGGCTACCACTTGGAATTATACAAGGTCTTGCGTTTACTTCGCACGTAGACCTAATTATATGCACAAACACACACACACACGACGGTGGGCTTACGCACTCTTCTCCTCGCGTGCTATCATACCGAGAAGAAGCCTGATTTACGTACATTTTTTAGACCTCTGTCCTAGTCAGTGGAATAGGTAGAAATTTTTTTTCTGGGGGGTGGGGCACGCCCGTACCGACGTGGGGTCCGGGTATGTAAGTGAGGTAGTGTGTCATATTGTGCTCTGTATACTATGGCAGAAATATATTTCGGCGATGGGGGGGCACGGGCCCGGCGTGTCCTCCATGGATATGCCACTGGTCAAAACACAGAGAAATATATAAACGCATTTTCTTCTTTTAGACAAGGAGCAAACATTGCTGCTTCTGTATTTTATCGTATGATTCTCTTTCGACAGTGTTTTAGCTTCTGGGAATAGACACGTACCAAGGTATGCTGAAATTAGTACAAACCTCGATATAACAAACCGGATATAACGAAATCGGTTATAACGAAGTAAATAATAAATAGTCTTGCAATACATAGTGTTAGGAATATACGTTTATAACGAATTTTCGGATATA
This sequence comes from Rhipicephalus sanguineus, assembly GCF_013339695.2. NCBI lineage: Eukaryota > Metazoa > Arthropoda > Arachnida > Ixodida > Ixodidae > Rhipicephalus > Rhipicephalus sanguineus. The sequence goes on along the minus strand of NC_051185.1, from coordinate 63,649,201 downwards.
ACGAGTTATTTTCGTGTAAGATATAACTTCGTTATAATGAGGTTTGAGTGTAGTATTTTTATTGCTGATGTATGCATTAGTCATCTGCATTTGCTGTTTCTGAATTATATGTGTTACATAATCGTTCTCAGTTTCTTGTGCTATGTTGAGGAGTGCGGCATTATAAGCTAAGCCAAGCATTTTTTCGTAGTAATTTTGAGTAACAGTACTCCTAGTACATTCAGGCATGGAGTCTTCTAGTATTTCCATTGGCTATATCTGGATACCTTATACTGACTCTCGTGTTTATTGTATGCTTAGGAGCAAGTGGCTGCGATGAATAGCCGTGCTGAAGACCGAAGTTTTCAAGGGCAACTTTGTGGAAGACAAACTTCTGTTCAGCATTTTTTTTATACATAAAACTTTAGTATAATTAGCATTCGAAGACTGTCGAACCTGAAACAATTTTCCACTAGTTAGTTAAAGGACCATTAAATTTTAAAAATGTTTGAATACTGTGTGCTGTGTCTGCTGCAAAATCTTGCAGGTCTTAATGACTCTGCATAAGCATGCAGGTTGGACAGCAGCTTGTGCTTGATGATAATGCCAGGCTGTTTAGCGCTCCTTTTCCGAACATTGCTAAAATTTTGTGACTGACAACTTTTTCCCATCCACTTCACAGACTTGCTGCATGTAGTTGGTGTGTTAGATACAGACCTGCGGTCACACTGCAGTCTCGCTCAGTGTCGCTGTGCAAGACTTTATACAAAGCATCAAAGGCATGGGGCTGGCGTGATTGCCGTCGTCACAATAGCTATGTGTGGAGGTGATCAAGGTGCATGTGCACACATCCACTGGCCAGTGCCCGACAAGCCGAGCCTAGTGACGGATACATAGACCTTATCTGACAACTTCAGTCATGCTTGAGGTGGACGGCACATTTGCAAAAGAGAATGTAGCATTCCTTTTTAAATTCACTATATGTTAATCCACAATGCAGAAAAGCTACATCACTGCTTTCTCTGATCCTCTAGATTTTTCTCTATAATAAAATCCCACCAGAAAACCGCTGATTAGTTTTTTCTGCTTGTATATTCACACTATACTCAATGGTTGTTCCCACATCATCATACCCCCTTCCTTCCGCGCACGCATGACTATTGTTTCAGTGTAGCAGCTGACCTCTTCACGAGGAAACTGGAATATCAGCGATGACACTTGAAAACACTTGCGCTGGAGGTAATGTGTGCACCATATCAAAGAAGCCCCACTAGCCGCCCGCTTTTATGCCTTTAGACAAAGCCTCCAGCCTCCATCATGCAGCCACAGTAGTTCGTTTTGTTTGAGTAAACTGTGCTATTGTGTTAGGCAAATAATTTTGAAGAAGTAATGCCAAATAATCGATTCCATTTCTGTAATTGCTCAGTTACTTTTCTGGGGTTGTAATTGACCAATTACACTTTAAAGGAAGTATGTAATGGTAATTGGTTCCTTATGTTCTGTAATGTGTACAATCTAGCTACGAGATACCAGTCGCATCACACATGAAAACACCGCTCTGTCGAATTAGAAGGAAATCACCGCTTCAATAAAAACCTTTGTCATATCCGATTTGGTAATCAAGTTATGCCATAATCCTTGGTTTACTACTACAACACTGAACCTTGTGGTATTTGCCGGGGATGAAAATTTCGTCAATCATGACTTCGTAAAATAAGGTTTCGTTAGATCGCGCTTCAACGTTGTTATTTGCTTGAAGTTAGGCATGGGCGAATATTCGAGCGCTCTGAATATTTCAACGATATTACAATATTCCGAACTATCTTTGCATGAATTTTTTTTTGAATGAACGAATGACATTTTACTTTACCGCAACCCCTGTAAAGGTGGTTTCACCGTAACGTGCCAATGCTATTTCGTGAAACCCCTATCCCAAGAAAAATCCGCACTGCCCCAAAGCCCATTTTTACGTTAAATGTACATATGAAGTCGCCTCGATTAATATGTTAATTTTTTTAGTTTAAAAGCTGGTAATGGGCCTCTATGTGCTAATCTAAAGTAAATTTTAAACGAAACTATTTCACTGCGTAGAACTTGCTCCCTACTGCTCTTCAAGTCTGCTACTATTCAAGTTGCTTCCACTTTAAACCAAAACGTGACATCACAGCCTAGTTCATTCTTAAAATATTGCCAATTAGTTGGTCAGACAAAAATGCTCAGTGTTCTATGCATATGTGATACTTACTATTCAATATTATTCGTACGAAAATATTCTACCAATGCACTATTCGCTTTCAACCTCTGATTACTTTCACCCATCCCTAGTTTAAATTTCTCCCCCATCTCGCCAACCGCGACAATGGGGTTGCGCACGAAGGGCGTTTTGCATGGATGAAAAATGTGAGGTCAGATCATTACGTCTGCAGCAATCACATTCCGTGCAGTTTTGTGAATATTAAGCCAGAGTGTCCATCCAAAACAAGTGATCTATGTTTGTGCACAAAACGCATGCTGTAGCATGGGAATGACATATCAAGCTACAAAATATGCCAAAAAACTGCGCTTCCTAATGTGTTGCTTTGCCTTTATACCTTCCAATGCCTCGGTGGGCTTGTCACAATGATGCACGACAACCAGTGCTTGTAGGAATGTGTTATTCATTTCCAAGCTGAAGACTGCAGGAAAAACTACAGTAAGAAAAGAAAGAACTGCAATGTCTGTAAAGGTCTCCTGGCTGATGGAGAGAGGTGTTGTTTAAATTGTTCTATTGTTGTTTGTTTTGCTCTAATCATCCAAAAGATTGATGCACAAACATGGCATCGAATGAAAATGTGAAAGTTGCAAGCATACAAAAGAGACACAAAATGAAAAAAAAAAAGAAATTAAAGCCAGTTCTACATCTGTACAATCTGAGTAACAAGGAGTTTGCAAGCAAGCACACCACCTTGGTGAACGCAGAAGCTTTCTTCCGTCTTTATTCATCCTTCTTTCTTTTATGCTTGTTTACCTTTTCTCTACCTTTCTCTCCTCACCTCTTTCTACATTACCCCTGTCCTCTGTTCCCTCCTCCCAACCCTCACCTTCTCTCTTTCCCACCCCTTGCTATGCTATACTGTACTGTATGCTATGGTTTTACCCTCTCACCTCCCCCTTTCTCTCCACCTCACCCTAACATTAGTCTTTTCTTTCATCTTTCTTTCCTTATCTCTTCCTGTATTGCCCTCCCTCCTTCTATTCCTTCTACTCACCCTCACATCCCTCTTCCTCGCCTCAGTTCCCTTTCCCACCCTCTTGCTATATATGCTATGCTAGGAGCTGCTTGGCACATACTCCTTTCTGCAGCTGTTCTCGCGAATGGCGAACGTAAAGCTTAGACAGCACTGCTGTTAAAACAGCAATGCAATACAGAGGGGTCAAATGCACTGCCACAAGAGCAGTGGACACTTCTATAAAAACCCAAGGAAGTCTTTGTGCAATGAGGATCTACCCTATGCGAGTCTAATTGCACCTTAACACCTGAAGTCCATGACCAGGGCACAACATCGCACATAACATCAGTTAAAGTGTCGGGCCTGTCAATATCTGAACATGTCCCTGTGGGCGAAGTAATGCCATGCCAGAGTTAAGTAACTTTTTAAGGGGGGTTGCCTCCTGCTTATATGTAGCTCGTGTGTGTTTGTATGCTGCATGTAGACTACACATGCAAAATGTAATCATCAAGTGTGTTTAAGGGGAAGGGGGGTTAACACCAAGTACACTTCCATGGCAACACCACTGGCCATGCCCGTTTCCCAGTTCTAACTACCTTAAACAGTAGACCGCTACATGACGCTGACACCAACGCGACTGTAATGTTGGTGTCAGCACATATTGTCAATATGGCCATCATTTCATTATTAAAGGATATCCTTCAGCACTGCTTTTGTTCTTGCTTCTGTGCGGTGAGGTTAAAAGCGAAGAAAGATCACCCAAGATTAAAATTTGCTTAAAACCGCACCCATACTTTACCACTACAATTGCGAGCCCCACTCCGCACCCACACTTTTGTTGTGCTGCGACATGTCCACAACCAAAACAATCGACATTTGCAATAAATTTCATTCTGGGATTCATTTTTCATTTTGCAACAGACATTTTGGAGTAAGCATTGCGGACTCGTGCTGCTTGATTATTGTATACACCCTAATTGCACGCAATTTGCCATTCCTTGTGTTTCGTTTGTTTATGCTGTTTTTACCTATGATCAATTACACAACTGTCTCTGTTTTCCTTATAATTACATGTGTAATGTGTAACTTCAAGAAGATTAAAACCATGAACACATTTCAGTCAATGCGCATTTACAAATCAAACTTTTGTCATCAAGGCTATTAGATCACCCAAAGCACTTAAGAGGGTATGATTAACATGACATATTTCTCTCTAAGCAATATGCAGTAACAACTCATTGCTGAGGCACTACAAATCTGTTTCATACACTTTGGATGTTTACATTCAAACACAAATATTAATTCATCAATGTTCCTTTGCCTCTGTAACAATGATCTCCTGCCCTTTAGGGATGCTTCTTTGAATGACAACGGTACATGTGCCTCATGAGGATGCCTTTCCGTGAAAAGGATGCATGGCAGTGGTCACAAGAAAGGGTCCGCTCCTGTATGGGTGCGCATGTGTTGCACGAGGTTACTTTTATCCGAAAAAGATGCACTGCAGTCATCACAGGAAAAGGACGCTCTCCTGTGTGGGTGCGCATGTGATTAATGAGGTGCACCTTCTGCGCAAATGACACATTGCAGCAGTCACAGGAAAAGGGACGCTCTCCAGTGTGGGTGCGAATGTGCTGTGTAAGATTAGATTTCCGAGTGAATGCAGCTGGACATAGGTGGCACTGGAAGGGAACGCTCGCCCGTATGTTTACAAAGGTGCCTTTGCATGCTACTCTTGTCCTTGGTCACATAGGTGCACTGACGACAGGAATGCCGTCCCCTTGTGTAGACACGAGTGAACGGTACTGCTCATGGGATGCCAAAGACAAGGTACCTGCAAAGCCACAGGGAGAACAGAAAGGCAATGAAGACCAGGTGACACACATTATCTGCAAATGAACTACAGCACCACGCAATGAAGAAAAGTTGCTGCACTTGTAAATGAAGTACACAACACCATCTCGTGTTTAAGCATTGTTAATGGCTTTGTTGGTTATTTCTGTTTACCGACGTGGCACTTTGGTGGT
>NC_051185.1:63118157-63278156 GCF_013339695.2 Rhipicephalus sanguineus | reverse complement strand
TTAATTAAATAAGGCACTGACTGAGCTGTTGTATGGCTGACAAATATACGCCAATGTTGGGTGCTTCGTATGTTGTCACGGTTTTTAACAGGCATCTCCGGCACGTAACATAATTATGCTTCTCGCGTTATAATTATCCTTCGCAAGACTGGAAAAGAGGCTTGCTGGCATTGCTTGTCTTGGATACTGGTTCAAACGCGCAAAGGCACACGCCCCACACGCACTGTGAGGGTGTCAATTTGTCCGCGAACATTTTTAGCGCTACGGCCACTACGCAGATAACATTCCACCATCTCTAGATTGCTTCATACGTAAGTGCTGCAACAATGCATTCATTACATACTTTCCTATATTTCAATGACATACCGCATTTTCAAGATTACCCGCACACGATATATCGGCGCTCGAAATAAGGAACAATAGTGCACCTTAATCCAACGACGCGCACACCGTTTCCGACAACAAGAAATAAGTAACATGCCTCAGTATGTTTGGAATCGTGACACAGAAAACAAACGGCCGTACGTCACTTACGAAGGTTGGCTACTCGATGGTCCACGCACACGTCGTCGTTCGTGTCCATCGTGTGCGTTTGACGCTCCGCGCGGCTGTCACGACCGCACTCGTCACTGACGCCTCATATGACATCTTCGCGAGTTTGTTCAGCGACGTATACGAACCTCCGGAACTTCAAAGACACGTTGTCGTTTGAATGAAGCCAAATGCGACTTCTCGAACGAGTACGCAAAATGAAAATGGCGCGTTCGTCCACCGCATGGACAAAAAATAAACAATAAACACAACCGCGCGCTTTCTGCGCCGTCTTGTGCCAAGTAGTGCCAAGCTGTTGACAACGCCATGCAGTTTCGGTTTTATGCGTTCCTTCTTCAAGAAGAGTCAGCATGTATAATTATCGGACGTATACGGTAAGTGTTTCGTGTGCAATAAATTCTACGTTATTTCTTTGATAATTTCCGGCATTCGTTTTGATTCTTGAACTTTCCGTGAAGCCAGTTGTGTTCATCTGTTTTTCCGTAGATCCGCCTTATCTAAACGCGCGTTCTGACGTGTGCACCGCGTTGTTTAATGGCAAAAGATGTGAAAACACTGCTTCGAAATGTTTTGTTTCATCCTTGCTAGCCTTCCAAGGCTTCTGTAGGCTCGTCAGAGTGATTCTCAATTGTTTTTATTGCAATGCTGAAGTTGTACATCTTATCACCGACGAAGTGGTGCTCAGAAAGAAAAAAAAAGAACTGCATTGGATTTAATAAATCTCTGAGGTAAGCTGGTCATTGTTTTACTTCGACCTTTTGTCTTCAAAATGGCCAGAAGATTGATGCATGCATGGCTACCACTGGAGTTGTACAAGGTCTTGCTTTTACTCAGACTAATTATATGCACAAACACACACACTCACCTACACACGAAGGTGGCTTACGTAGGCTTCTCCTCACGTGCTATGATACCGTGGAGAAGCCCGATTTACGTACATTTTCAGTGACCTCTGTCCCAGTCAAAACACATAGAGAAATCTATAAACGCATTTTCTTCTTTTAGACACAAGTGTAAACATTGCTGCTTTTGTATTTTATCGTACGATTCTCTTCCTACAGTGCTTTAGTTTCTGGGAATAGACATACCTATAGGTATGGTGAAATTAGTAGTATTTTTATTGCTGATGTATGTATTAGTCATTTGCATTGGCTTTTTCTGAAGTATGTGTGTTACATCATCTTTTTCAAATTCTTTTGCTATGTCGAGGAGTGCAGTATTTTAACCTAAGCCAAGCATCTTTTTATAGTCAACTTGAGTATCAGTACCGCTAGTACGTTCAGGCTCTGAGTCTTCTAGAATTTCCATTGGCTGTTTCTGGATAGCTTATACCGACTCTCTTGTTTGTTGTATGCTAATGAGCAAGTGGTTGTGATCGAACAGCCGTGTTGATGACCAATGTTTTCAAGGGCAACTTTGTGGAACACAAACTTCTCTTAAGTATTTTTTATACATAAAGCTTTAGTGTCATTAAATTAGCATTCCAAGACTTAAGCGCCAAGGATTTTCTACCCATCTAGTCAAACTGCTTACGTACTTCAAAGACTGAAGCTGCAAGAATCTTCTACTTATTAGTTAAAGGACCATTAAATTTATTGTGCAATAAATATGTTTCAAAACAATGTGCTGTCTCTGCTGCAATAGATATTGCAGGTCTTAATGACTCTGCATAAGCATGCAGGTTGGACAGCAGCTTGTGCTTGATGATAATGCCAGGCTGTTTATGGCTCCTTTTCCGAACATTGCTAAAATTTCGTGAATGAGAACTCTTTTCCATGCACTTCACAGACTTGCTGCATGTAGTTGGCATGTTAAATACAGACCTGCGGTCCCACTGCAGTCTTGCTCATTGTCGCTGTGCAAGACTTTACAGAAAGCATCAAAGGCATGATGCTGGCCTGATTGCTGTCGTCATAACATATACGTGCAGAGGTGTTCAAGGTCCATGTACACGCATTCATTGGCAGTGCCCAAAAAGCTGAGCCCAGTGAGGGATACATAGACCTTATTTGACAACTTCAGCCATGAATGGGGTGGATGGTGCATTTGCAAAACAGTATGTAGCCTCCCTCTGTTAAATTGAGTATACGTATAAAAAATGCAGAAAAACTACATCAGCTTTTCTCTGATATCTCTCCGATTTCCCTTTATAAGTATAAATCCACACCAGAAAAGCTGATGTAGCTTTTCTGCATTGCAGATTTGTACGTATACTGAATGGGTATTCCCACATCATCATACCCCCTTCCCTCCAGCGCATGCATTGAGAGAGTGTTCAGTGTAGCAGCTGACCTCTTGACAAGCAAACATGGAAGAATCAGCGATGACAACTTTGAAAAACAACTCGTGCTGAAAGTGAACGTGTAGCACCATATCAAAGAAGCCACACTAAGCCTCACAGTTTTTAGGCCTTTAGACAAGCCTCCAGCCTCCTACCATGCAAGTCACAGGAGTTCGTTCTAGTTTGAGTAAACTTGTGCAATTGTGTTACAGCAATAAAATTTTGAAGGAAAGTAACGCAAAAGTAGTCGATTATATTTCTGTAATTGTTCAGTTACTTTTCTGGGGCTGTAATTGACCACTGTAATTGGGCTGTAATTGAAGACTTACATTTTAAAGGAAGTAATTGTAATTGTAATCGGTTACTTATTTTCTGTAATGTGTACAAGTCTGGCCTAGGCGATACAGTCGGCACGCACACTCGACGAAAAACAGTCTCTGTCAAAATTAGAAGGAAATCACCACTTTTTAAAAAAACTTCGTCAAATTGGATTTGGTGACCAAGTTATGCCATAATTCTTGTTGGTTTACAACTACAAGAACGAACCTAGTTGGTATTTGCCGGGGAATGAAAATTCCGTCAGATCAGGAACTTCATAAAATCAGGTTTCGTTAGATCGAGCCTCAACTATATGTTATTTGCTTGAAAATTAGGCATGGGCGAATATTCCAGCGATTTAAATATTTCAACGAATATTACAATATTCGAACTTTCTTCGGCATGAATTTAAATTATTTGAAGTGAACAAATAGACATATATTTGACCGCAACCCCCTCTCTAAGGCGTTTAACTGCAGCGTGGCGATGCTGTTTCGTGAAACCACCCATCCAAGAAAAATCCACACTGCCCCAAAGCCACACGTTACGGTTAAATGTGCGTATTACCGTCACCTCGATCATATATGTTTCTTTTTTTTTAAGTTTAAAACCTTGTAATATGGGCTTATATGTGCCAACTATAGTAAATTTTAAAACATAACATATTTCACCGCTTAGAACTTGCACCCTACTGCTCTTCAAATCTTGCTACTATTCAAAGTTGCTTCCACTTTAAACCAAAAAAGCGACATTCAAAGATGCCCAGTTCATTCATAAAAATATTGCGCAAGTTAGTTTGGTCATGACAAAAATGCTCAGTTTTCTTAACAGTATGTGATATTTACTATTCAAATTATTCGATACGAAAATATTCTACCAATGCACTATTCGCTTTGAACCTCTGATTTACTATTCACCCATCCCTAGTTTAAATTTCTCCCACACTCATTTGCCAACAGCGACAATGGAAGTAGTGCAACCAATGGCATTTTGAGCATGGATGATGAAAAATGTTGGGACAGCTCATTACGTAGTGCAGCAAGTGAACATTCCGTGCAGTTTCTTGAATACTAAGCCAGAGGTGTCGATCCAGAACAAGTGATCTATATTTGTGCACAAAACGCATGCTGTGGCATGGGTATCACATATCGAGCTACAAAATATGCCAATATACTGCTTCGTAATGTGTTGTTTTGCCTTTATTAGCCTTCCAATGCCTCGGTGGGCTTGCGCAATGATGCACGAACAACTCAGTGCTTGTAGGGATTTGTTGTTCATTTCCAAGCTGGAGATGTGCAGGGAAAATGTACTGCTAAGAAAAGAAGTAACTGCAATGGACTCTGTAAAGGTATCCCGGCTGATGTATAGGGGTGTTGTTTAATTGTTCTATTGTTGTTTAGTTTGTTCTAATCATCCAAAAGGCTGATGCAGAAACATGGCATCAAATGTGAAAAGTGTGGAAGTTGGCAAGCATACAAAAGAAGAGAAAAGAGAATGAAAAAAAAAAATTAAAGCCAGTTCCACATCTGTGCAATCTGAGTAATCAGCGGAGTTTGCAAGCAAGCGCCACCACCTGGTGAATGCAGATAGTTTTCTTTCATCTTTCTTCATCTTCTTTCTTTTATGCTTCTTTATCTTTTCTCTACGTCTTTATCTCCACACCTCTTTCTACATAACCCTCTCTCCTCTGTTCAATCCTCCTAACCCTCACTTCTCCAAGGGTTAGGAGGAGGAAACCAATCAAAGGAGGCAAGCTACATGGACGGACGGACGTCTGTCCGGATGGATGGATGGACGGATAGATAGATACGCTCAAAGTGCCTAGGGTTCGCTAGGAAATGCTTCGCATTTAATAGTGCTGCTGTTAAAACAGCAACGCAAGACAAAGGGTGGGCAAATGCACTGCCACACCAGCAATGGTAAGGTTTTGTGCAATGAGGGTATCTACCCTAACGCACGTGACCAGGGCAAAAACATCGCACATAACGTCAGTTAAAAGTGTCTGTCCTGTCATTTTTTTAACAGTGTCATTGGTTGTCCAGTGTCACAGTGGGGCAAGTAATGCCATGCTCAGGGCCGGGCAAATTTTTTCTGGGGAGGGGTTCTGTCTCTTGCTTATGTAGCTCGTGTGTGTTTGTATGCATGCATTTATACATACACAGGCAAAATGTAATCATTCAAGTGGATTGGAGGGGGGGCGTTTAACACCAAGTACACCCCCCATGGCTACACCACTCGCCACATCTGTTCCTAGTTCTAACTACCTTAAGAGCAAGGGTAGACTGCTACGTGCCGCTGACACCAACGCGACTGTAATGTTGGTGTCAGCGCATGTTATAAATATGGCCATCAGTTCATTATTAAAAGGATATCTTTTAGCACTGCTTTTCTCCTTGCTTCTGTACGATAAAATGTAAAAGCGAAGAAAAGATCACGCAGAGATTATAAATTCACCTGAAATAGCAGCCAAACTTCTAACACTATAACTGTGAGCCCCACTCCACACCCACACTTTTGTTGTGCTGTCACATGTCCACGACCAAAACAATCATCCATCTGCAACAAATTTCATTCTAGGATTCATTTTTTAATATCGGAACACACATTTTGGAGCGAGCATTGAGGACTCGTACTGCTTGTCTGTCGTATACACCCTAACTGCATGCAATGTTGCCATTATGTTGAAGCAAGGTCTGCAACATTAAAACAACGCTCACAATGTTTCGGCAACGTTGTGTCAACAAGGCATGCTCATGCAACCGGCACCACATGTGTAATTTACAGAGCCCAATCAAAGCACTTCATTTTTAGAGCGTTTTGAAATAAATTGGAATTGTGGCCATGGTGAGTGAGCTCTTTTCACGACATTCATCTGTGAACCCTCCAGAGTTGCCCACTGTCAATCCGAAGCCTTCAGCATATGCAGAGCAACAAATGAGGGCTGTACGGAAACATTGTGGCAGCAATGTGTATTTTGCAAGTAAACAAATACGTTGCGCTGGTGGGATATGAGCCCTCGTCTTGTATCGAAGCCTCATGCTCGAAACACATCACAAGTACACGTTTCATAAGGAGGTAAGAAAACGATGCTGACGATTTCCTTTGTAAAATCCAGAGTGCATCAGGATGCTCAGATTTAATGAAGGAAATCCATTTTTCTGCAGCTGATCAGTGAGCGGAACAGGCGGTCAAATTCCATTGTTTCATCTGGCTACGTAGCTTCTTGAACAACCTGGATGAAGCTGTGTTCCAGGATGATGCAAAATTTCAACTCATGTTTGTCTGCTGTGCACCGAAGTAATGTGACTTGGCTATCCTTTTATTTTTTAATTTCTAGTGTATTTGTTATTTACAGACTTTTCTTTCAGTTTAACTCAATAGCCCAAATGGTGATGATTGTACAATGAAAAGAATGATATGAAATGCACAGAGATCAATGTTAAAGCCAGCACAAATGCTCACACTGCAGTCACTCACACTTTTACATTTGGCATCAACCAGAATTCAACATAATAGGTGCAAAAATGGGGGGGGGGTGCAGTACAAAACAGGGACAAAATAAGAGAACTACAACACAGGCGCACACTCGCAACTGGAAGTTTCTTGGAGAGGCAACACAGATATAGTTCACACATTGGGCATGTGGTACGGTTTCTCTCGCCTAAAAAAGACACAATGACTTTCCACATTTGATTTGTGAGGGCATATGCGTCAATGAAAAAAGGGGGGAAAATAATAGAAATAGGGGATGGGGTTCATGGTGAGAATCAAAAAAGTTAGCGCAGTGTGTTCATGAAATAGGAGTACTCTTTCACCAATAAGGCCACCTGTCTATTGCCCTATGAGAGAAAGAGTACTCCTATTTGATCAATATGGTGCACTAACTTTTTTTATTCTCACCACAAACCCCCTCCCCTATTTTTATTATTTTCCCGGTTTTTTTCGTTGCAACACATGTGCCCTCACAAATCAAATGTGCAAAGTCATTCTGTTTTTGAGAAACCATACCACATGCTCAATTTGCAAGCTATATATGTGTTGCCTCTTCAACAAACTTCCAGTTGCGAGTGTGCGCCTGTGTCGTAGTTTTCTTTTGTCCCCATTTTGTACTGTGCCCCCCTTTTTGCATTTGAGATGAATCGTTACCAACTAGCCCAAATAGCTTTTATGCTATAATAGGTGGCTTGTAATCAATTACGTCTCTTGGCAATTTTCGTACTTGAGCGACTACCTTTTCACTAACTACTTTACTGGGTGATACGACTTTGAACACTTGAACTTGGCAGGAAAATTGCAATGAAACACCTGCAGTCATGCACTGCAGCAACATATAGGATGTAAATGTTCAGACGAATCAGCATGCCCAGAATGTGTATCACCTTGGCACTTTGTCTGGGCCATAGGCGTGCGCACAGGGGGGGGGGCGGCCGCCCCCCCTAATCACCCAATAGGAGGGGTGCAAAATCTGCCCCGTACATTGACCCTTCTAGCCACCTAAGAGGGGGGGGTGTGCAAAATCTGCCTTGTACATGGACTTCGTAGGGTGGGGGGGCACTGTGATGAACCTTCGCCCCCCTTAACGGGAAACCCTGCGCACGCCTATGGTCTGGGCAGTATTTCTTTCATCATCCTAGCCCATCATGTAGGCACATTGCTTAAAATGGTGCTGCTATGGCTCGATAACAATGGCAACATTAGAGGTTGATGCTAAAAAATCAAGAGTGGACAGTTCTTACTTTTTTACTCAAGCTGTTGGAAGCATCTACCGTTAGTTTGAGGAATTGCTCTACTTCAAGGCACACACAGACGTGAAAATTAGGCCACTGAGTAAAGATAATCTTGTGTGCAAACCTTGGTGTGCAGTGCTTCTCTTCCTTCAGAAGGGTGTACGGAGCAAGTTTTCAGTGTCATTGCTGGTGGATCACAATAACACAAGGAAAGATGAGCAACACAAGTTAATTTATAAAAACTTAAATAGTATGTTGTTATATAGAAAACTTCCATCATGCTGCAGTTCGTGACCAAAAGGTTTGCTGTAATTTATTATGAAATGTGAACCAAACTACCACTGTACCGATAAACCGGTAGGAAAGACAAGAAGTTTGGTGCACTGCACATCTGCCTTGATTTTCCTCGTCAAATTCTTGTATAGGTGTAACTCCAAAAACTTTTATATTAACGTAGGCACTTGTAGCCAATCCACATTCAAAGTAAGCCAAGACTTCACTATCCTGGCATGACTGCAGAGTCACCCAAAGATGGTGGCGATTTGGGCTTGTTGGTATGGTTGCATGATAATTGATGGTAGCGCAGGCCAAAGACACGGACAAAAGAAGGCACATGAGACACCACAGCGCTATGGTGTCTGAGACACCACAGTGCTATAGCGCTGTGGTGTCTCATGTGCCTTCTTTTGTCCGTGTCTTTGGCCTGCGCTACCATCATCACCCAAAGATGCCTCAGCAATTCTCACATTTGACAGACTAGTGTCTAAGCGATATGCCGTACGCAATTCAATGGCTAGGAGAAATGAAAATATTTTGATGTGCCGAAGGAGTTACTTTCCACCATAAAAGAAATTAAACAATTAACCTTCTTGCCCACCACACAAAAACGTCTTTACGCTCCTGACCTTCAGGGCTTCTTGTTTACACGACAATAGGACATGTGGCGAAGGACGTGCCATTTCTGTGAAAAGGATGCATTGCAGTGGACACAGGAAAAGGGACGCTCTCCTGTGTGTGTGCGCACATGATCCATAAGATGTGTCCTCTGAGTGAAAGCAGCAGGGCACAGGTTACACTGGAAGGGGCGCTCGCCCGTATGCATGCGAAGGTGTCTCTTCATATCAGCCTTTTTCTTGGTCACATAGCGGCAGTGCTGGCAGGAATGCAGTTGACCTTGTACCGACACCCATGAAGGAGACTGTTCCAGAGATGCCAAAGACAAGGAACCTGCAAAGCAAAAGGGAGCATAGGAAGGCAATGCTTACCGTGTATCACAAGCTACTATATGGTAGTGAACTGCAGCACCATGCAATTAAGAGCAATTGCTGCACTTATGATTATGTGATACCCTTGGCCTACCCGAACATGTTATTGAAGTGGTGACAGTGCACTGTCCCAATACATGTCTCACACAAGTTCCCAACTGTCTGCACATAAATATTAGAATACATATATGGGAACACCTGCTGCCAGTACACAGGTCTGATTTGGATACATTTCAGATATTAGACATAAAAGAGCTTCTTACAGTTACCTAGAGAAAAAACTGGAAGCTGCAATGCTGTTGTATGTGTAAGAACACTGTTATGTGACAGGCTCGAAGTGGTATCTCTCATGAAGAGCCCAAACACATCGAAGGTGCATCTAGCTAGTAGCATTTCTTACGTTAATATTGTACTAAAGAAGCCAATAACTACCCATTTATATCTTAGCATTACACAGAAACAAGTTTTATTTAACCTTGAGAACTTCTGCTCTGACGTGCAGTTTTATGAAAAATGAAGAGTAGTGATCACTCTCTGTGTAAGTTCAAAGACAGACGACAACTTCACCATTTACTCTACGACAGTTTGACATCTTTTTCTTCCTTTCACCATTTGGTTATGCCCTACAGGCTAGAAAACTTTTATTGTAAAATGTACACACAGATGGGATCCGTTAATGAAGGCTCTGTAACATAGAAGCTATTTTTGTTCAGCCGTATGCCCATTTTAGGCCAAGCATCGCTCAATGCCACCCAGCACAAGCCTTGTAGCCCCGTATACTGCCATTTCCATGAAGGCATAGGCATCATTGGGGAAGCTGCAATGAAGTCCATTTCTTTTCTTAACAATATCGAAAACAAATATCCATTTAACTTGTTTCAAAATAACGAGTCAGAGGGAGCAGCCAGTAAACATGGTCACATTTCCATCACAATTGTAAATTTCTAGAGAATCAAATCGCAATGTAGCAAGGTACAGTATAATGATTTCTGTGAAGAGGCAGGTCCAATCTATATGGCATCTGAAGCCTGGAAGATCTTGGATGCTTTGTGGAAGGAATGAGCACATCTGCAAAAGCACAGAGATCACTGTTAAAGCTGTCCTGAAATGTCACAGTCCAACCACATGCTTTTACACTTCGCCTCAACCAGGCATAATGAAGCACTCATAATGAATCGCATTTCCTTTTAGTGTTGCAATTGATCCAACACTTTTCATTACACTTAACAGCTTAGGTTATTGATAAGATGAGCTGTACCAAGCGAGACATAATGCTTGTACATTGCAGTTACTACACAAGAGAACATCTTATACGTGCCATGCAGCAGCTTATAGGATGTGAATGTTAAAACAAATCAGTGCTCCCGGCATTTGTTTCATCATCTTAGTGCTCAGTGTTGGCCGACTATTTGAGCCAGTCATGCTACAGCATCATAAACAATGGCCACATTGGATCAAGTTGGCTGCTTTGGCAGCATGGTAAAACACATTTGTTTTTATGTACATGGGGAGTCAAAAGTTCACAGGCAGCTACCCCATATATTCCTATGGCAGCGTTGCCTGCGAGCTTTTGACCACCCCTCTAAATCTATTTATCTTTATATTGTCTATATCTATATACCTTGTCCTATTCTTTTCTTCAAAGTTCTGCGCACTGAAAAAGGTCTTTGTTGTCAAGCTATTGTCATCAGATGTTAGTATGAGGAACATTCACTTGTTGTTGGACCTATCAGAAGTGTCTTGTTTAAGCCACAGTAATATTGAAATGGCACATTTCAAGGTGGACAATGATGTAAGAATTGAGCCATTAAGTAAATACAATCCTGTGCACATTTTAGTGCAATGCTGTACTGCTTTCCTGCGGGCACATGGAGTGCATTTTCAGTGTTGTTGCTGGTGGATCACAATAAAACAAGGAAAGATGTACTAAAGGACATCGGCTAGCTCATTCTCTTTGCTGGGATGTTAGGCTTGGTTGAAAAATACTACAAATGCAATCTGATAAATTTTAGTATATGTTCAATTACCCTCCTCTCAAAAGGCAGTAACGTGCAACTTTAGTCAGTTTCATATTGAAGAAAGCATTTTTGCAATGATACGATGCTGTTGTAATTAAAGACAACACAAAAAAAAATTACACCACCTCCCGCTAAAGGGAACCATGTGTGGATGCGAAGCAACGGGGAGATTGTTCGCTTGAGCACGAGGCGGTGTAATTTTCATTTATAGGAGCTGGCTCGCCAGGTTCTTAAGCTGGGGTGAAGTCCCGCGCCGTAAGCTGCATCCATCCATTCAAAGCGTCATGGAACGCGAAGAGGAACGCTACACACGTCGTGTCTTCCCTCTAGCCTGGCTGTTAATTCTCACTGTGCGAGCGGGGAAAGCGGTCGACAGGCGCGCAAGAGGGGGGGGAGAGCGTAGGAGAGGAGAGAGAGGGGACCCGCATGCGCTGGCACTCATCGCAGCAGTGCACAGGAGAGAATGAGGCGAGCGAGAGGGGGGGAGCATAGGAGAGGAGGGGGAGGAGAATGCATGCGCAGTGGGGGTGTGGACGCCGCACGGCGGAGGGAGGGAGTGACATAGCCCTGACCATAACCTGCTTCGCATCTAAAAAAAGCAACCAGTAGAAGAATGACACACACTGCAGCCCCGGTATCAACTTCTTGTTCCACCAATCTCACATCCTTTCCGATGTTTTAACTTAGGAAACACACTTCCGTGCCCGATTTTCTGTCCTTCTGAATCTACTTCGTAGTATAGCATTTTGCAATTCTTGATGTATCAATTTTATCAATTCACCTGCGAAGATTATTTTATATGTTTTTGCACAGTTGATCTTGTGATTTCATTTATTGACAGTGAGGCAAGTAAGTCAATCATGACCAGTGAAGAAAGGGGAAAATTCGCTTTGGTGTGATAAGGCACATGGACAGTGGTACAGATTATCGCCTGTGTGCATTTGTGGATGTTCCATCATTCTGAAGCAAATTGTAGCAGCACGATTGTACAGCTTGCCCAAGCACATTTTTGACAGGATGACGAAGTGATGTGAATGCCCTTTTTCTTGATGCTGGAACAGAAATACACACAGTGTCAACCGCATGAAATGCTACACAGCTTCATAAGCTTTAAGGGACACTAAAGAGAAAAAGATTTTTTTCGTATTAGCAAAATTCCTCTTTCACAATTCCACGAGAAGGCTCATGGTAAGCGAGATGACGCGCAAAAAGAAAATGCGAGCAGCGACACCACCTTGAAGTTCCTGCACCTTTTGCCGTGATGTCATTGATTTTCGCAGTGTCCACTAGGGCCTAGGCAGCCCTTAATCAGTAAAAATGAAGTACATTGTCTTGTGAGGGAGCCAAAGACTTGGCATATTAAGTTTCAGGAAGTTTCGTTGAGCCAATGTGGCCAAAATACGCCAAAACATTATGAAATACGTGACGCAACCATCAGAAACTTCAGTGGGAAATTTAAAGTGAAACTTTTGACACTGATTTTTTCATCTGTTAATAAGCCTATAGTGGTGAAACTAACAGCACTAGGGTTTTCAGTGTACGGGTTATTAGTCTAAACTAATTTACTGTTTCACTTTAGTGTCCATTTAACAGGCATTAAAAAAATGCAACAACAGACGGTGGAACTTCAGCAATTTTTATATGTGCAGTGATCTCAACAAATATTCAAGGTATGTTTTCTGCAGTACTATGATGATATGTGCCAAACAATAAAGCTGCAAGTCATTTAGTTTTTCTGAAAATAAATTTCAAAGAGTGCTAGCAAAATCCGTAATCGTGCTTTGGAATGCAGGCCACACTGGGTTTGTGACATTTGTATCCTACACACATAGTACACGCATCCTACCTGGTTTTGTGCGGCAGCGAGTCAATAGCAAATGGCGATCTTTTGGTGCATGAAAAGTTGCTGTCAAGGTGCGAAAGGCCGGCACAGTTTGATCCAGCATCAGATGACATCACTACTGTCTCTTTTTTAACGCTAGAATCACATGTACTATGTTCAATCTACGGTGGGGTCTAATGTGACGTCCTCGTACACGGTGCACTAAACTACAAAGTGTTTTGGTTTTGACACATTGATTTTTGTTAATTTAAAATTATAGACAAGTCTCTTAGCAAACTGAGCTACCATCTCTGTTATAGTACTCAATACTATTTGAAAACAGCTATATACTAACATGGTCAAAAACACCAGGGTTCACGTTCAAGTTAGTGCTTAACTTTGACCGCACATGCCCACAGCATAATGTTTTGCCAAAAAGGCCCAATAGGTCTTCCTTTTCAGGATATGGGAAAGAAAACGCATTAAAGGGTCCCTGAAACAAGTTTCTGAAATTAAATATGAAGAGAGCTAGACCAACGCAAGAGCAAATCGATCACAACAGAACTTAAGCATCACCTGCACAGGAGAAGATACTAGAGATAACACATCGCTACAGTTCGACCAGGATGACAAAACAATGTTAAACCTGCACCTTGCTTTAGCAATGCGGCTCTTGTTGGTTTAGCGTGATAATTAGCAAAGGTTGATAAGTGGGCGAGTTGGAAACGATGCATACTTGGAAAATCCGCGCGAACACGACGGAAACAAGACGAGCGCTGAAGCGTATTGAAACAAAACTGAACACTATAAACTTCAGTTGTTAGACAGCGCTCGTCCTGCGTCTTTCTCGTCTTGTGTTTCCGTCCTGTTCGCGCTGGTTTTCCAAGTATGCGCATGTTCTATAGGTAGCACTAAAAAGGCACACGGGGAAGATTATGTGAAGGGTGGGGAAGATTATGTGAAGGGTGTCTTCCTGGTTATTTTGTCCGTGCGCATTCTTGCCGTTACGCATCCAGCATCCAAATGACATCCCACTGCAACGTAAACAAACGCCGTACGTTACCTACGCAGGACGGAAGTTGAGTTGGTTACCTGACCCTCAATGCACATATGTCATCGTCAGTGTACGCTGTCGATCGTATTTGTCACTCACGCCTCAATTGACTCCCACGCGGGTTCTTTCAGCGCGGTGCCTGTGCATCTTTGGAATGACACCAGGGGACACGATATTCGCTCGCAGCGCTTGACAAACACCTAGACACGCACTGGGGGATGCCATCTTGATGAGTGAGGGGGGGGGGGGGATTTCGCGCGAAATTCAATTGGGATGTACCAGCAAGCCGAATTGAGCGAGTGGAAGATATTCAGATGGCGGGCGCGCGACCTTCTCCCTGTTGCGCAACCCGCGACATGATCAAAATGGCAATCGTTGCGTTCTGACTGATGCCCGTGTACTTAGATTTACGTGCACGTTAAAAACCCCAGGTGGTCGAAATTTTCGGAGCCCTCCACTACGGCGTCTCATCGTGGTTTTGGGACTTTAAACCCGAGCTATTATTATTATGCGTTCCGATTGATGAAGCTCCGCCCATCCACCTATTCTTGCACCACTTATTCTAAGTAAGACTTTGTTTTTGTTTACGTGTACATATAAATTCGACAAGAATAAAAAGCAGTTTGTTCGAATGTTTTATTGCCTAAACGTACCATTCATACAGTAAAAACACAACTTGAATATCTTACGCTACTGATGCAACCGCATCCTGATATGCCGTGCAGGCGTAGAAAAACAAAACGAGCAGCATGCAGATCGTACCTCTCGTCCGCCGGGATACGAAAGAAGTTTATGTGGCGTGAAGAATTTCGACACCACTCAGCACAGCAAGATTTGTGGTGACGGCGCGAATTCATTCATGCGTCTCTTTCGCTGAAGCTTGCAAGGGTTTCGCCAGTTTCGCTGAAACAAACGCGACAATAAACGCCCCATTTTCGCCGTGAGACGAACGGCGCAGTTCCCATTTCCCACTCCGGGTGGCGCTCGTACATTCGCAATCTCGAACAGCAACCTTTAGATTCACTTGCGTATTAAAAACTCCGGAGTTAATAAGTAACCTGGTAATAAATATAAAATAAAACAACAACGTTCATTTATGCTCGTAGGTAGTACAGCCTCCAAACATTAGGATCGCTGCGGTCACGGGACAGAAAAACCGCGAAGTTTCATCCCTCTGATGACACCATCGAACAAAAAAACTAGAACACTGTAAAAAAATACACAACCGCGCGCTTTCTGCGCAGTCTTGTGGCAAGCTGTACGTGAGTGAGTGAGTGAGTGAGTGAGTGTGTGTGTGTGTGTGTGCGTGTGTGTGTGTGTGTGTGTGCGCGCGCGCGCGCGTGCGCGACACCGTGACCCGTGACACTCCGCTTATGCACGAACAAAAGAAGAACGAAAACGCTTGACATTTGTTTACATTTTTTTTTTCCTGTGGCATTTAAACCACCTGCCCTGTGTTAAAAGGGAATAGGAACACCTTACTTACTTATTTGCCGTGAGGTTTCGTTTTCGAATTTGATGCACATACAATTTTCTGACGTGGTCATCTTCAAAAAGCAGTCAGCACGTATAATTATCGGACGTATATGGTAAGTGTTTCGTGTGAAATGAATTCTACGTTATTTGTTTGAAAATTTCCGGCATTCGCTTCGCTCATCGAACTGTCCGCGAAGCCAGTTGTGTTCATCTGTGTTTCCGTAGATCCGCCTTATCTAAACGCGCATTCTGACGTGTGCACCGCGTTGTTTAATGGCAAAAAATGTCAAAACACTGCTTTGAAATGTTTTTCTTAGGCCATGTTTGCCTTCCAAGGCTTCCGTATAGGCTCGTCAGAATGATTCATAATTTTTTTATTATTAATATTGCAAGCCAAAGGTTTGCATTGAGTCATCAACGAAGCGGTGTTAAAAAAAAAAGGAATTGCAATGGATTTAATAAATCTACGAGTAAAGCTGGTCATTGTTTCATTTTCACTTCTTGTCACACGCGAAGGTGGCTTAGGCAGGCTTCTCCTCATAAGCTGTCATATCGTGGAGAAGCCTGATTTACGTACATTTTCAGAGACCTCTGTACCAGTCAAAGCACAGAGAAATATATTATATTAACACATTTTCTTCTTTTAGACATCAGCATAAACATTCCTGTTTCTATATTTTATCGGATGATTCCCTTTCGACAGTGCTTTAGCTTCTGGGAGTAGACATACCTATAGGTTTGCTGAAATTAGTAGTATTTTTATTGCTGATGTATGCATTAGTCATCTGCATTTGCTGTTTCTGAAGTAAGTGTTAAATCATCTTTCTCGATTTCTTCTGCTGTGTCGAGGATCGCAGTATTATAACCTAAGCCAAGCATTCTTTTCATAGTAAATTTGAGTATCAGTACCGCTAGGATATTAAGGCTCGGAAGGTCTTCTAGTATTTCTGTTGGGTGTTTCTGGATAGCTTATACTGACTCTCTCGTTTGTTGTATGCTTAGGAGCAAGTGGCTATGATCGAATAACCATGCTGAAGACCGACGCTTTCAAGGACAACTTTGTGGAAGACAAACTTCTCTTCAGTATATTTTTAATACATAAAATTTTAGTATCATTAGCTTGGCGTTCAAAGACTGAAGCACCAAGGATGTTCTACCCGTCTAGTCAAACTGCTATGTATTTCAAAGAGTGAAGCTGAAAGAATGTTCTACTTATTAGTTAAAGAACCACTAAATTTAATGTGCAATAAATATGTTTGAAAACCATGTGTTGTGTCTGCTGCAACAAATCTTGCAGGTCTTAAAAACTCTGCATAAGCATGCAGGTTGGACAGCAGCTTGTGCTTGATGATAATGCCAGGCTGTTTATGGCTCCTTTTCTGAGCATTGCTAAAATTTTGTGAATGAGAACTTTTTTCCATGCACTTCACAGACTTGCTGCATGTAGTTGGCATGTTAGATACAGACCTGCGATCCCACTGCAGTCTTGCTCATTGTCGCTGTGCAAGACTTTATAGACTTTATAGACTTTATGAGGTGGACAGTGCATTTGCAAAACATAATGTAGCCTTCCTTTGTTAAATTCAGTATACGCATAAATCCACAATGCAGAAGAGTTACATCAGCTTTTCTTTGATAACTCTCCGATTTCCCTCTATATGAATAAATTCACACCAGAAAAGCTGATGAAGCATTGAAATATTCGAGCGCTTCGAATATTTCAAAAAAATATTACAATAATCGAACTCTCTTCGGCACGAATTTAAACTATTTGAAGTGAACGAATCGACGTATATTTGACCGCAACACCCTGTAAAGGCGGTTTCACTGTTAAAACGTAAAATATTCTGCTTAGAACTTGCGACCTACTGCTATTCAAATCTTGCTACTATTCAAAGTTGCTTCCAACTTTAAACCAAAAAAGTGAAATTCAAACACGCCCAGTTCATTATTAAAAATATCGTGCAAGTTTGGCCATGACAAAAATGCTCAGTTTTCTTTACAATATGTGATATTTACTATTCAAATTATTCGATACTAAAATATTCTACCAATGCACTATTCGCTTTGAACCTCTGATTTACTATTCACCCCATCCCTACTTGAATTTCTCCCACACTCGTTTGCCGACAGCGACAATGGAAGTTGCGCAACCAAGGGCGTTTTGAGCATGGATGATGAAAAATGCGAGGTCAGATCATGACGTCGTGCAGCAAGTGAACATTCCATGCAGTTTCTTGAATATTAAGCCAGAGGTGTCGATCTAGAACAAGTGATCTATATTTGTGCATAAAACGCATGCTGTGGCATGCGTATCACATATCCAGCTACAATATATGCCAAAATACTGCTTCCTAATGAGTTGCTTTGCCTTTATTAGCATTCCAATGCCTCGGTGGGCTTGTCACAATGATGCACGAACAACCCAGTGCTTGTAGGGATTTGTTATTCATTTCCAAGCTGGAGAAGTGCAGGGAAAATGTACTGCTAAGAAAAGAAGGAACTGCAATGGACATCGTAAAGGTCTCCCGGCTAACGTATAGAGGTGTTGTTCAATTGTTCTATTTTTGTTTAGTTTCTTCTAATCATCCAAAAGGCTGATGCACAAACATGGCATCAAGTGTGAAAAGTGTGGAAGTCTCCAGCTCACCCTAACATCAGTTTTCCTTCTTTCATTTTTCTTTCCTTATCTCTTTCTGTATTGCCCTCTCACCTGCTTTCCCTTCTACTCACCCTCACATCACTCTTCCTCTCCCTCATTTCCTTTCCCATCCCCCTGCTATTCTATGCTATGCTAGGAGCTGCTTGGCACATACTCGCTTTCTGTGGCTGGTCTTGCGAATTGGCAGAACGAAAAGCTTAAACAGCGCTGCTGTTAAAACAGCAATGCAAGACAAAAGGTGGTCAAATGCAGTGCCACACCAGCCATGGACACTTCTATAAAAACCCAAGTAAATTTTCGTGTAGTGAGGTATCTACCTTAACTCGTGTCTAATTGCACCTTATCAGCTGAAGGACCTGACCAGGGCAAAAACATAGCACATAACGTCAGTTAAAGTGTCGGTCCTGTTAATATCTTAAGTGTGGTTGGTCAGCCATTGTCACTGCGAGGCATGTAATGCCATTTTTTCTGGGGAGGGGGGGGGGTCTGTTTCTTTCTTATGTAGCTCGTGTGTGTTTGTATGCATGCATGTACACATACACATGCAAAATCTAATCATTCAAGTGGGTTAGAGGGGGGGCATTTAACACCAAGTACACCCCCCATGGCTACACCACTCGCCACATCTGTTCCTAGTTCTAACTACCTTAAGAGCAAGGGTAGACTGCTCCGTGCCGCTGACATGACTGTAATGTTGGTGTCAGCGCATGTTATGAATATGGCCATCAGTTCATTATTAAAAGGATATCTTTTTTTTAGCAGTGCTTTTCTTCTTGCTTCTGTGTGGTAAAGTGTAAAAGCGAAGAAAAGATCATGCAGAGATTAAGAATTCTCAAACAGCAGGCAAATTTTTAAGGCTATAATTATGAGCCCCACTCTACACCCACACTTTTGGTATGCTGTGACATGTCCACGATCAAAACAATCATCCATCTGCAACAAATTTCATTCTAGGATTCATTTTTTAATTTCGGAACAGACATTTTGGAGTGAGCATTGCGGTATCGTACTGCTTCTCTGTCGTATACACCCTAATTGCACGCAATGATGCCATCATGTTGAAGCAAGGTCTACAACATTAAAATAACATTCACAATGTTCTGGCAACGTTGTGTCTACAAGGCATGCTCATGCAACCTGCACCACATGTGTAATTTACAGAGCCCTATCAAAGCAAGTCATTTTCAGAGCGTTTCGAAGGAAATTGGGATTGAGGCCATGGTGAGTGGGCTATTTTTCAAATACAAGTACTCTTTCCCTGACAGGGCAATAGATGGGTAGCCCAAACAGAAAAAGTGTACTCCTATTTGATTAACACGCTGCGCTAACATTTTTTTATTCTCACGACAAACCTGCTCCCCTATTCTATTATTTTCCCCCTCTCTTTCGTTGCAACACATGTGCCCTCACAAATCAAGTGTGGAAAGTCATTCTGTTTTTTAGGCGAGAGAAACCATACTACGTGCTCAATGTGCAAGCTATACATGTGTTGCCTCTTCAATAATCTTCCAGTTGCGAGTGTGCGCTTGTGTCCTAGTTCTCTTCCTTTGTCCCTGTTTTGTACAGTGCCCCCGTTTTTGCATGTAAGATGAATAGTTTTTGCATTTAAGACGACAGATGAATAGTTACCAACTAGCCCAAATAGTTGTTATGCTATAATAGGTGGCTTGTAATCAATTACGTCTCTTGGCAATTTTTGTATTTGGGTGACTACTTTTTCACTAACTACTTCATGTAACCACTTAGTTTTCAAGATACAAGCTCTACTGGGTGATACGATCTTGAACACTTGAACTTGGCAGGAAATCTGCAGTTGAACATCTGCAGTCATGTTGTGGAGCAACATGTAGGATGCAACTGTTCAGACGAATCAGCATGCCCAGTATGTGTATCATCACCTTGACAATTTTGTCTGTGCAGTATTTGTTCAATCATCCTAGCACATCATGTAGGCACACTGCTTAAAACGGTGCTGCTATGGCTCGATAACAATGGCAACATTAGTGGTCGATGCTAGGAAATCAAGTGTGGACAGTTTATTACTTTTTTACTCGAGCTATTGGAAGCATCTACCGTCAGATGGAGGAATTGCTCTATTTCAAGGCACACACAGACGTGAAAATTGGGCCACTGAGTAAAGATAATCTTGTGTGCAAACCTTGTGTGCAGTGCTTCTCCTCCTTCAGAAGGGTGTACGGAGCAAGTTTTCAGTGTCATTGCTGGTGCATCACAATAACACAAGGAATGATGAGCAACACAAGTTAATTTATAAAAACTTAAATAGTATGTTGTTATATAGAAAACTTCATCATGCTGCGGTTCGTGACCAAAAGGTTTGCTGTAATTTATTAAGTGTGAACCAAACCACTACTCTATCGATAAACTGGCAGGAAAGACAAGTAACTTTCTGCATTGCACATTTGCCTTGATTTTTCTCGTCAAATTCTTGTATAGGTGTAACTCCTAAAAACATTTACGCTAACGTAGGCACTTGTAGCCAATCCACATTCAAGGTAGGCCAAGACTTCACTATCCTGGCATAAATGCAAAGTCACCCAAGGACGCCTCAGCAATTCTCACATTCAACAGACTAGTTTCTAAGTGATATGCTGCACGCAATTCAGTGGCTAGGAGGAAGAAAAACATTTTGATGCACTTTAGGAGTTACCTTCCACCATAAAAGAAATTAAACAATTAACCTTCTTGCCCACCACACAAAAACATATTTACACTCCTGACCTTCAGGGCTTCTTGTTTGCACGACAATAGGTCATGTGGCGAATGACGTGCTGTTTTTGTGAAAAGGATGCATTGCAGTGGACACAGGAAAAGGGACGCTCTCCTGTGTGGGTGCGCACATGATCCATAAGATGTGTTCTCTGAGTGAAAGCAGCTGGGCACATGTTACATTGGAAGGGGCGCTCGCCCGTATGCATGCGAACGTGTCTCTTCATATCTGCCTTTTTCTTGGTCACATAGCTGCAGTGCTGGCAGGAATGCAGTTGACCTTGTACTGACACCCATGAAGGAGACTGTTCCAGAGATGACAAAGACAAAGAACCTGCAAAGTGAAAGGGAGCATAGGAAGGCAATGCTTACCATGTATCACAAGCTAGATGGCAGTGAACTGCTGCACTTAGGATTATGTGATACTTTTGGCCTTTCCAAACATGTTACTGAAGTTGCAACAGTGCACTGGCCATATACATGTCTCTCACAAGTTCCCAACTCTCTGCACGTAACGTAAATACTAGAATACATACATGGGAACACATGCCGCCAGTACCTAGAAGTCTGATTTGAATGCATTTCAGATACTTTACATAAAAGAGCTCCTTACAATTACCCAGAGGAAAAACTGGAGCTGTGTCATTGTTGTATGTATGAGACCACTGTTGTGTAACGGGCTCGAAGTAGTCTCTCTCATGATGTGCATCTGGCTAGCTAGTAGCATTCCTTTCGTTAATTTTGTATTAGGGAAGCCAATAACTAGCCCTTTTGTCTCAGCATTACACAGAAACAAGTTTTATTTCTCAGAACAGCAGCGCAAGGAATCACATGGACAGAAACAGGTAGAGAAGGGACAGCACACATCCTCCCAAATTCATCCGCTCATTCAAAGCTGGTCATGTGAGGCATAACCAAATTGTGTTTTAATAATGCCCCGTTGAAGTCCTGCCTGCACTTCATTTACAGACGCTTTGATAACCAAGTTGCACGTTTGTCAGACACTGGTTACCCACTGCATTTGTTGTCCGCTGTAGCAGGTAGCTTGCTGAAGAAAGCCAGGGAAGATGACCACAATCCCATTGACCATGTGACGCATGAAAGAAAGTTGGTGTCTTGCCTTACATTCACAATATTAGTCACAATCTCAAGAAAATTGGAAAGCTTGTCAGTGTTGATATTGCACTATCTGCTCCATTAAAGCTATTGAGCCTGTGCGCTAGAGTAAACGTGGATGTGAGCAAGCCACGCAGGTGCAACAAGAAGCACCGCAAACCATTTGTGCCTTGTGTAGAGGGCATAGTATATTATATTCCACTCATGTGGCAAAGAGTATGTAGGCCAGACAGGCAGGTGCATGAATGACCGCTTGCGGGAGCACCGGTACAATGTCGAAAAACTCTCCTTGTCAGGCCACCTCGCCGCGCATTGTGCATGTTGCGGCTGCAAACCACTGTTCAACCACGCGCATTAGCTAGCCAAAAGTTCTGATCAGCTCACGAAAGAAATTATCGAAGTGAAAGAAATTAAATATAGAAACATTATGAGTTGCCCTTCAATATGTCTATCGGAGAAGGAAATGATATTTTTGTCACGTCAGCTGCCGGTTTGATTGTTTGGTCAATTGCCTTGTGTGCCCATCGCCCCACCCCACCTCTTTTCCTTCGCGCAGTGTCGTGTGTATATATATGTGATCACGTACAATAAACACCGAGTTGTTAGTCAGCGCTGTGTCCCGTCTTTACCTGTCGCCGTCCGTGTGATTTTTTTGCGCTACTGTTCCGAGTTATGCAATACCAACTAGCCCATCAGTCTGTCATTTTGAAGTTTTATTTAACATTGAGAACTTCTGCTCTAACGTGCAGTTTTATGAAAAATAAAGAGTAGTGATCACTCTCTGTGTAAGTTCAAAGACAGACGACAACTTCACCATTTACTCTACGACAGTTTGACATCTTTTTCTTCTTTTCACCATTTGGTTATGCCCTACAGGCTAGAAAACTTTTATTGTAAAATGTACACACAGATGGGATCCGTTAATGAAGGCTCTGTAACATAGAAGCTATATTTGTTCAGCCGTATGCCCATTTTAGGAAAAGCCTTACTCAAGGCCACCCAGCACAAGCCTTGTAGCCCCGTATACTGCCATTTCCATGAAGGCACAGGCCTCATTGGGGAAACTACAATGAAGTCCATTGCTTTTCTTAACAATATCAAAAACAAATATCCGATTTCACTTGTTTCAAGATAACTAATCAGAGGGAGCAGCCAGTAAACATGGTCACATTTTCATCACAATTGTAAATTTCTGAAGAATGAAATCGCAATGTAGCAAGGTACAGTATAATGAGTTCTGTAAAGAGGCAAGTACAATGCACATATGGCATCTGAAGCCTGGAAGATCTTGGATGCTTTTTGGAAGGAATGGGCACATCTGCAAGAGCACAGAGATCACTGTTAATGCCGTCCTGAACAGTCACAGTTCAACCACATGCTTTTTTACACTTCGCATCAACTAGACTTCCACAAAATGAAGCACCCATAATCAATTACATTTCCTTTTAGTGTTGCAAGTGATATAACGCTTTTATTACTTATTTACACTTAACATGTTACGTTATTGATGAGACGAGCTGAACGAAGTAAGAGAGATCAATGCTTTTACTTGGCAGCTACCGCACAAGAGAACATCTTATACGTGCCATGCAGCAGCCTATAGGATGCGAATGCTAGAACAAATCAGTGCTCCTGGCATTTGTTTCATCATCTTAGTGCTCCGTGTTGGCCGACTATTTGAGCCAGTCATGCTACAGCTTCGTAACGATGGCCACATTGGATAAAGTTGGCTGCTTGGGCAGGGTGGTAAAACACATGCGTTTTTATGTACATAGGGAGTCAAAAGTTCACAGGCTGTTATCCCATATATTCCTATGGCAGGGTTGCCAGCGAACTTTTGACCACCCCTCTACATCTATTTATCTTTATATTGTCTATATCTATATACCTTGTCTGATTCTTTTCCTCAAAGTTCTACGCACTGAAAAAGGTTTTCATTGTTAAGCTGTTGTCATCAGATGTTCAAGTATGAGGAGCATTCACTTTTTGCTGGACCTATCAGGAGTGCCTTGTTTAAGCCACAGTAATAATGAAATGGCACATTTCAAGGTGAACAAAGTAGTAAGAATTTAGTCATTGAGTAAACACAATTCTGTACACATCTTAGTGTAACGCTGCTCTGCTTTCCTGCGGACACATGGAGCGCATTTTCAGTGTTGTTGCTGGTGAATCACAATAAGACAAGGAAAGATGCACTAAAGGGCATCAGCTAGCTCATTCTCTATGCTGGGATGTTAGGCTTGGTAGAGAAATACTGCAAAAGCAATCTAACACATTTTAGTAATTGTTCAATTACCCTACTCTCTAAAGGCAGTAATGCGTAACTTGGGCAGTTACATATTGGAGAAGGCATTTTTGCAACGATACGATGCTGTTGTAATTAAAGACAACACAAAAACAAGCAACCAGTAGAAGAATGACAGACAACAGCCCCGGTATCACGTCTTGGTCCACTAAATCTCACATCCTTTCTCATGTTTTAACTTAGGAAACACACTTCCGTGCCCAATTTTCTGTCTTTCTGAATCTACTTCTTAGCATAACGTTTTGCAATCCTTGATGTATCAATTGTATGAATACACTTGTGAAGATTATTTTATGTTTTTGCACAGTTCATCTTATGATTTCGTTTAATGCCAGTGAGGCAAGTGAGTCAATCATGGCCAGTGAAAAAAGGGAAAAGTTTGCTTTGCTGTGATGAGGCACATGGACAGTGGTACAAGTTATCGCCTGCGTGCATTTGTGGGTATGCAGTCATTCTGAAGCAAATTGTTGCAGCACGATTGTACAGCTTGCCCAAGCACGTTTTCCACAGCATGACAATGACAAAGTGATGTCGATCCCCTTTTCCTTGGTGCTGGAAGGAAAATGCACACAGTGTCAACCACATGAAAGTACTACACAGCTTCCTAGACTTTAAGGGACAACAAAAAGAAAAAGATTTTTGTCGTATTAGCAAAATTCCTCTTTCACAATACCAAAACCACCATGCTTTCCACGAGAAGATTTTTGGTAAGCAAGATAACGTGCCAAAAGTAAATGCGAGCAGCGACACCACCTTGAAGTTTTCGCACCATTCGCCGTGATGTCATAGATTCTGGCAGCGTCTACTAGGGCCTAGGCAGCTCTTACAGTAAAAATGAAGTACGTTGTCTTGTGAGGGAGCCAAAGACTTGGCATATTAAGTTTCAGGAAGTTTCGTTGAGCCAATGTGACCAAAGTACGAAAAAACACTTTGAAATATTTAAGTGAAGCTTTTGATATTGATTTTTTTATTTATTAATAAACCTATCGTGGTGAAATTAATGACACTAGGGTTTTCGTTGTATAGTTTATTAGTCTAACCTAATTATTTTTTTTTCACTTTAGCGTTCCTTTAACAGGCATTAAAAAATGCAACAATGGACCTTTTCCCAACCGAAGACGAGCTGAGCTCATTCACACGGTTTGTACCGCTCCCACCAATGACGGGCAGGGCTCGTCCACGCTGAAAGAAGCATTTGGGGGCACCGTAGTTAAGCTACCCTGACCCATTTTGCTATGTTATGTTTGGCTTGAACAGATGGCACAGTAAAAAAATTACAAAGGCACTCAAAGCATGCACTTTAGTCAGCGAAGGAGTTGGGTCTGGTAATGAGAATTAGAAAATGGCATCCTCATCTGTGCACGAGCGGCACATGCGCGGCGGCAACAGCTCCGTTTAGGAAAAAAAAAGAGGGGAAAAAGAAACATTTATTTGCCGCAGTTTTGTCGAATGAAGAAGAATATCAGCTCTCCTGCGAGTGAGGCAGTGACTACACCGAGCAGCGTATTTTCTCTAAATCATCGGATGTGGATGATGAGTGCGTCTCGACGTATAGGCAGTAGACGCCGATAGATGTAAACACCCCACCGGTGTATTGAAGTTTTAAAGACGATAGTCTTTCTTGGGGAACTTAAACGCAGAAATTTTGGTCTGTCTTTCTGTCTGTCTTTCTGTTTGTCGGCACGTCCCTCGATTCAGCCACTCGGCCAAAGTTGAACCACTTGCCCAAGGGCCAGCCGTCTTGAACTGGTACGGCTGTTCATACTTGTGAACGTTGTCGATCAAAAAGTAAATATCATGCATATCTGAGGTGCAACATCACTAGGTAAGTATTAGGAGGCGTGTTCCTTTAATAGAAAATGCATACATACGTAATTTTAAGGACCCTAGTTTCTTAAGCTGCGCTGAAAATGCATAAGAATGGAAGCTTGAGCGAGTTGGTATGCGTTCAAACAGCGCTCACTAGACGACGACGAAGTAAAAGAAGGCACAGGACAGGCGCTGCCTGTCCTGTGCCTTCTTTTACTTCGTCGTCGTCTAGTGAGCGCTGTTTCAACAAAGCTGAAAATGCGACTGCGCTGAAATTTGCCTTCCTCCGTGCCCTTCGCACGAGCTCATTGTTGTGTTTCGGTTTCGGTTCTGTATTGCACTGTACGAATGCCATGGGTTGGTGTTGAAAAACTTTAGTTTTGAGAAGGCCAAGAAGGTGAAAAAAAATATTTTAAAAATGAAAAAGCAGCGTTGTGGGCGGCCTTCAGGCTGCCGGTTATGGGCGCCGCTCTGGCGTTCCTGTTTTACTCAGGCGACGTGTCAATAAAAGAGTGTGTGGAGAGTACCCGTTGAGTGCGGACGTTTCTCTGCTTCAGCGCTTCGCGCCAAACCGCGTTTTCGGGCTGGCTGGCGTCCCCGCCGGTCGCGTTGGTCACCGCCGGTCTTCGCCTGCTGCTGCGCCGGGACTACCAGCACGCAACACAGCACTCATGTTTCCCGACGTATTGCCAGATGGCGTCCATATCTCACACAGCGCCTCTTCTATTGTCTTTACACGACATTTGCAGCGAAGCACGCAGATACGCGGCCAATTTTTTTTTTTCTCTTTTTTTTTTACTGGCTTTTTTGTCCCAGTGCTTTTTTTTTAATTTCAGAGATACATTTTCTGCACTGAAGACTTGAGTGGTTAGTGCATTTTTCGTGGTGCAGTGCAGTGAGGCCAATCCCCTCCATATTTTTAGGAAAATGTATTGCTTGTATCATGCAAATAAA
Source organism: Rhipicephalus sanguineus (assembly GCF_013339695.2). Lineage (NCBI taxonomy): Eukaryota > Metazoa > Arthropoda > Arachnida > Ixodida > Ixodidae > Rhipicephalus > Rhipicephalus sanguineus. The sequence continues at coordinate 63,251,070 of NC_051185.1, read as the reverse complement.
GCACCTTTAAATATTCTTTTTAATTCTTTCAAGACAGAATTAATTATGTAAATAAGAAAATCTGCATTTTTGTATCCTTGCTGGTCAAAAAAGCTTGATAGGGAAAGGGTTAAAGCGGAATTCCGGCAACTTTTTCATGTTCACTGACCTCAAGAAAATATTCAGTGTGTGTTCTCTACGGTACTATGACAATACGTGCAAAACAATACAGCTGCAAGTCATCTCATTTTTCTAAAAATTAATTTTAAAGACTGCTAGCCAAATCTGTAATCGTGCTTTTGAATGCAGACCACACTGGTTTTATGACATAGCAGCAGGTCAAGCACGAACGGCGATCTTTCCACGCATGAACAGTCGTTGAAATTGTCACTGTCGAGTTTCTAAAGGACGACACAGTTCGATCCAGCATCAGATGACACCACCACTGTATTTTCTAGAGCTGGAATCATACATACATTATGCCACGCCTTTACAATACGGCGTGGCATAATGTGACGTCATTGTACACTGTACAAAAAGCCTCCAAACATTTTAGTTTCGACACATCAATTTTTGTGAATTTAAGATTACAGACAAGTCTCTTAGCAAATTGAGCCACCCTCTTTGTTAGAGGACACAATGCTCTTTGAAAACGGCAATATCCTAATGTGGTAAAAAATACGTTGGTGTTCACCTTTAAGCTTGCACTAACTTTGACCGCACATGCCCCTACGTTTTACCACAAAGGTCCAATAGTTTTCCTTTTCAGCATACAAGAAAAAAAAACGTATTAAAGGGTCCCTGGTTTTTTAAATGAAACACGTAAGCAGTTAGAGCAACAGACAGAGTTTGTATCAAGGAAGCTACCCGTGATTAAGCGCAGCCACCTCTGAAGCCATACTTTTTCACTTAGCTTCATCACTAAGTGGTCATGGCGAAGCTCTAATTTTGTGATCCTTCACTACCACGCCACAGATTTCGGAGGGGCATGCTTTGTAAGTTTCTCACTGATCTCTGTGTAACCAGGTGTCAAAACATCTCTGAACACTCGAATTTTAAACAATGTCCACCGGCACACAAGCACAAAAATGCAAAATCAGTACACCACGCCCGTTCGGCACAACCGAGTGTTGCGTGGTGTACCACGTTCCACTTGGCTGCGCAGGTCATACGTCCGACAAATTGGGAGGTGTGTCAACACCGGACTGAGGAAACACGAGTTGGCCCTTCGAAATTCCACACGTACACACCAGGTCGACCATTGTAATTCCTGCAGATGCACTCCCTCCTTGGCAGACACACGCATTTTGTCGACAGAGAGACAACAAATTAACAGAGAATTGATAGAGGCATTCCATATAAGAAACATGGATGATAAGTGTGTCAGCAAGGCCTCGATCTCATTACCAGATCAAGAATTTGACTTCCAGTGCAGCACATGTCGTTAAGGTTTTCTGACGCTGCTTTTTTGTTGAACACTAAAATGTAAATGTGATAGCGGATCACGGCGTCTCGACACAACCACATGTTTAGTTACCACCACGTATGCTTGCAATGATGATGTATTTAAGCGTCGTTCTCGATTCTAGTAAACCAGTCAAGAGTTTGCGCTCATGTTGTTTCGGTCTCTTAATCGTCCTTGTCTAGTGTTTCACACAGAACGATGAAACAGTACCAACTCGCCTAACTGTCAGTTCTGCACACACTGCCCAAACCCGCCACGGTGGTCTAGTGGTTATGGTGCTCGACTGCTGACCCGAAGGTCGCGGGATCGAATCCCGGCCGCATTTTGATGGAGGTGAAATGCTTGAGGCCCGTGTACTTAATTAGATTTAGGTGCACGTTAAAGAACTCCAAATGGTTGAAATTTCCGGATCCCTCAACTATAGCGTCCCTCATAATCATATCATGGTTTTGGGATGTTAAACCCCAACAATTAACTAACAAACTGCCCAGTTGTTGTTGGAAGTACCAATATTCAATGAGAAATGAAAAAGCACACTGAGGCTCCACATAAGTGCACCTTTGACAAGAAATCGCTTCATAATGTGGCACTGACTTAATTATGAATGTGAATATTGGGCGCTTTTCTAAGGGTTATCACGGTTTCTCAAAAGTGGCATTTGGCAGCTATTCTCCTCCTTGAGCTAACATTCCTTTCGTAAGTATGGCAGACGGGGCTCGCTGGCATTACATGGCTTAGATGCTGGTAGAAGAGCTAATAAGGCACCCGGACAGGAGAGGATACGGGATACACATCGCTACAGTTCGATCAGGATCACAAAGCAATGTTAAACCTGAATAAGGTCAACGAGATTATGGCTACTCGCTCGTCTACCTTATTGCTTCTTTGTCTGCTGTGTACGTTTTGGCGCTGAACATTTCAATTATGAAATACCAACTATCTTGCTCCCACACCTTGCTTTAGCAATGCGGACTTGTTGGTTTAGCATGATTTAGTAAGGGTTGAGAGGTGGGTGAGTTAGATGCATAATTGGAAAACCAGCGCGAATCCGACGGAAACACAAGACGAGCGCTGAAGTTCATTGAAACAAAACTGAACACAAACTTCAGCAGTTAGACAGCACTCGTCCTGTGTCCTTCTCGTCTTGTGCTTCCGTCGTGTTCGCGCCGGTTTTCCAAATAAGCGCATGTTCTATATGTACTGGTAGCACTAAAAAGGCACACAGGGAACATTATGTGCAGGGTGTCTTCCCGGTTATTTTGTCCGTGCGCATTCTTGCCGTTACGGCCAGCATCCAAATGACATCCCACTGCAAAGAAAACAAACGCCGTACGTTACCTACGCAGGACGGAAGTTGAGTTGGTTACCTGACCGTCAATGCACATACGTCGTCGTCCGCATACGCTGTCCGCGGCTGTCACGACCGCATTTGTCACTCACACCTCAATTGGCCCCTTCGCGAGTTCGTTCAGCGACGCGTGTGCATCTTCGGAATGTCAAACAGATGGTGCTGCAAGAATTACGGAAAATACGATCTCTCGAATGACTCCGAAAAACGAAAGTGGCGCCTTGTTTGCCTTGGTGGGCGCGTCCACCACATGGACACATACAGACATACACACAAACGCACACAACTGTGCGCTTTCTGCGCCGTCTCGCGGCACGCTGTTGACAACGCCGTGCAGTTTCGATTTTGAATTTGATTGAACGCACATACATTATTCTGATGCATTCCGTTTTCTTTTGTTTTTTTTAATACGGTATAAGCATGTGTAAATATCGGACAGCTACGGTGGGCGAGTCGAAGCACATGGTCTGAGGCATTGAATTGTATACAGTTGAAACTCGATTTAAGTGGGTGACGACCACGCTCTTCGTTAAAGGGGCCCTGCGACACTTTTCCAAGTGATCATCGAATGACTTTATTAAAGGATCTTATTGCTTCACGAATCTACTGCCACAAAAAATTTTAGAATCAGTGAAGTACGAAAGGAGTTACAGCTAGGGATTTTTCGCACGCTTCAAGCGCTTTCTCTCTCTTCTTTCGTACCAGCGAGAGCGCTGAAAGCTACACGGGTGAGGGGGAGGATGACAAGGGGGCATGAAGATCCGTCCGTTCGTCAGCGCGCGTCATGACCAAGTCATGACCTTGAGCACTTTCTTATTTTTTTTTTATCGAACGCGGCCCTCAGTGTCAGCGCGAGCGCGCGGGCACGTGGCGGCATCCCGCGGCTGTCGAGTAACTATGCAGCTCACGATGCGTAAGTCAGCCAATGGCCGTGGACTTGGGGTTTAAAACATCATTTGTCAAGAGGGAACGATTTCTAGCTGACCAATAATTCATGGTAAATTCCAGGCCACGTGCTGTGCTATAATAGGGAGTTTTCGAATAGGGGCCCCAAAGGTTTGGGGCCCCAAAGCCCTTTGCGTGTGCTCGCTTTGGGTCAAGCAGCTAGGCGCTAAGAATTTTCGAATAGGGTCTGCGGCGCTTTGAACACCCCCCCTATTCTAGGTTACTCTAGTCTTGGCCAAGAGCCGTCGCTTCAGTGGGTGCCGTCATGTTTGTTTGACACAAAGTTTTTGGGGCAGGCTTTGGGGCTCCCGCTAAATTCGAGAAATAGCGTCCCCAACGCAAAACCCGAACGCTGTTTGGGTCTCGCGCATGCGCAGTGGCCTCGACGCCATTTCTTTGGGGCCCCTATTCGAAAACTCCCTATTGTTTGGCTCGCATGTGCTCAGGAGCCTTGACTACCGAAACCAGCGTTTTCCGACCATGCTGAAAAAGTGTTGCAGGGCCCCTTTAAATTGGAAAGTTGGTAAAATCGAGAAAGTTACTTTTTGGTTCTTCTAAATAAAACATTTTGACGTAGCGACATCAAAATGCTACCACATACGGCACTGGTTTCGCCTGGAACCCACACCTGCACATGTGACAAGTTCGTGAGAGTGGACTTTTCAATCTTCCCATGTCGTCCTCTTATTGCGCCTGGACCTAGGAGGCACCATGTCTGGGCGATGCAGGGCAGGTAGACAGCCACGTGAAGTTATGACAGGCTACAGAGAGGCGAAGACACGCAACACATTGTGTGTCTTCGCCTGTGCGAATAGGCCGAGCGAATGAGAGAGAGAAAAGTCACGCGGTCCCTAGTGAACTTGCCTAAGATGACTTGAAGGCAAAGGCCATCCTTTTCTTCACAGTCGATTGTATTGATCCTCCACCCTCCTCTCCCCCCACAGCTTTCTGCACCCAGCGTGGTTTTGCAATGCCTCTGGTGTCAGCCTACCTTTGACCAAGTGACAATGTCATGAGATGGTGTCATCATGCGACTCCATGATGACATCGCAAATTTTGACGACCTGTGACATCATGGTAACATCATATGGTGATGGCTTCACGTCATGCTGATTTCTTGCACCACTTGCGTTGATGCCGGTGGTCACTTTTCACGTTTGATGAGGCATCTAAGGCTTTTACCTTAATAAAATATTCAATTGGTCTCTCAAATAAGATGATCAACGAGTGGGATCCAGGACTCAATTGGAACGGTGCACTCTCGCCTGTTTCACGAGGGTCCCTTGGTTCTTCGGTTCTGAGCACACAGCTGCCTACTCCCCTTCTGAGCGAGAAAGTTGTGGGAAGACAATCAGTGCTATCTGCCACATAAACCACGAAAAAAACTCAGTGTCCCTTATGTATGCGCCTCAGTAGACTCGAAGGCAAAACCCATACTCTTCTTTTTTTTTCTAAGTCGATGTATTTGACCTCCTGTGCACTCCTCCAAAAGCTTTCAGCAACTAACATGGTTTTGCAATGCCTTCAGGATCAGAGGCATTGTAAGCTTTCTTTACCTCACCTTGTTTTGCACTGCCTCTGGGATCGGCCCACCTCTGACCAAGCAATGACGTCATGTGATGACATCACCATGTTAGGTCACAGTGACATCATCATGATGTCAAAAATTTCGACGACATGTGACATCGTGATGACGTCATCATGTGATGATGAATTTAGCATCAATCATGTTGACGCTGCTGACGTGGAATGCCGATGCAGAACGCCGGTCAATTTTTGCATTTGACGAAGCATCTAAGGCCTTTGCTTTAAAGAAGCTAGAGTCGTGATTAAGGCACTAGGGTGATAGCGTCGGGGTGCACACCAGAAAAAACCCATCTCCGTAAAAAATCAGAAGGAAATCACTGTGTCTTCACTCAATTGCTTCAGGAAAACCTTTGTTAAATTGGGTTTGGTTATCTCGTTAATTCGGGTCGACGACAACAATGAACCTTTGCTGGGGAAAGAAAATTTCTTCGTTACATTGGGAACTTCGTAAAATTGGGTTTCGTTTGATTGAGTTTACAAAAGTTTCTCACATGCTCATCGGCCAATGTTAACCACAAAAGTTATGCAACCACCGGTGTTATATAGGCATGGTTGACAAAAAATGTTAGGACAGATAATTAAGACACGCAGCCAGCCATGGCACGCAAACGTCCCGTCCAGTTCCGTGAAGGCAGAGGTGTTGGCCCAAAACAAGTGATTTATGTTCGTGACCACTGCATACAAAACGTGTGCAGCGACGTGGCTATCACGTTTTGAGCTGCCAATGCTTCCACGAGCCAGTTACAATAATTCACACACAACCTAGTGCTCATAGTAATTTGTTATTCATTTCCAAGCTTAAGACGTGCAGGGAGAAAGTACTGCTAAGGAAGAAGGAACTGCAATGGACTCTGTAAATGTCTCCCAGCTGACGTATAGTAAAGGTGTATTTTAATTATTCTACTCTTACTATGTTTGTTCTAATCAGCCAAAAGAATGATGCACGAACATGGCATTAAATGTGAAAAGTCGGCATGTGTAAGTCAGTAAGCACGCAAAACATGGAAATGAAAAAAAAAAAATGGTGCAAGACAAAGAGTGGAGGAATGCACAGGCACACCTGCAGCGGACAATTTTGAAAAAGCCCAAGTAGGCCTTCATGCAACGCGGCTAGCCACCCTAACGTGAGTCTCATTGCTCCTCAACAGATGACCAGGGCAGAAACGTCAGATATGACGTCAGTTATAAGTATTGGTCCTCTCAATATTTTAACAGCAAGGTCGACAATTGGGCTAGTTGGTATGCGCTCGTTGTGGCTCCTTCTTTGTCCGCATTATTTGCGCTGCTTTAACCATAATTTTAACAGCGTAAGTGGTTGGCCAGTGTCACTGTGAGGCAAGTAATGCCATGCTCAGGGCCGGGCAGAGCCGGCAACTTTTTCTGGGAGGAGGGGTCCGACACCTGTTTATGTAGACCTCATGTGCGCTTGTATGTGTGCACAAATATACACACATGCAAAATGTAAACGTTGTAAACGTTTAAGGGGGTTGTGGGTGGGCTTTATCCCCCAAGTACACCCCCATAGCTGTGCCCCTTTGCGGTTCTAACTACTTTCAGAGCAAGGGCAGACAGCCACATGCCGCTGACACCAACGCGACTGTCCCGTTGGTATCAGCCCATTGTCATCAATGTGGCTAATGATATATTGATGTGTATTTTGTGGCTAATGCCATATTGATGACATCAGCTCATTATTAAAAGGATCTATTTTAGCACTCTCTTTCTTTTCGCTTCCATGCAGTAAAATGAAACAGCAAAGGAAAGATCACGCAGGTAATAAATTCCATCTCAAACAGCAACCAAAATTTTAGCCCTATAACTGTGAGCCCCACTCCACACCGCCATTTTTGTTGTGCTGTCAAATGTCCTCGACAAAAACAATCAGCCATCTGCAGCAAAACTAATAATTGCAGAATTCTTTTTTTATTCCGGATCATACACTTCAGCACAAGCATCGCGGACTCAGGCTGCCTGTCGTACACTGCCGAGCAGCATGCATTGTTGCCATTACATTAAAATAATGCCTGCAACTTGACGTCAAAGTACATTTGCAACATTGTGTTAACAAAGATTGCTCATGCACCCACTACAGTGGGCGAAAATTACAAAGCCCCATCAGAGTCAGACATTTTCAGAGTATTTCGAAGGAAATTGGGCTTGTGGCCATGGTGAAAGGGCTCTTTTCATGATATTCGTCTGCAAGCTCTCGAGAATTGCCCACTGTGCTTAATCAGAAGCTGGCAGCATATGCACAGCCACAAATGAGAGCTGGACGGAAACCGTGGTGGCCGCAATGTGTATTTTGCAAGTAAATAACTAAATAAGTTCCAATGGCAATATATGAGCCCTCATTTTGTATCAAAGCCCAATGCTAAAGCACATCACAGATATGCGTTTCACAAGGAGAGAAAAAAACATGTTTAATAACTACTGGCATGCAAGCATTTTAATACACTTGACATGTTTCCCGTGATGCCAGCAGTTTCCTTCACAAAATACAGATTGCATCAAGACGCTCAGCACCATTCTATAAAGCAAAAGGTTTGCAGTCGGTCTTATTTTGTCTATACATTCATCTTGAGGATAGATGCACATTTCTAGTCCAACAAGAAGTTCACGTTTCCTTCCAATTCTGGTTCCTCGGTCTTGCTAGATAACATGTTTACTGACAAGTAATACAGCACAATTCGCTCACCAGCCATTCATCTTAAACATCACTTGCAAACCACTGTCTTTTGTCATGTGTTCGGGATGCATGTCTTGCATAACTTTCCTGCTAATAAATGTCATTACCACTTCTCAATACGAATGCTTTACACATATTTACTTTAACATGAATGAATTTGTTGTGTTCCCAACTTCAGTCTTGTTGAAATCACTTTCATGTGCGTCTTATTCTTGGTCGCATAGGTGCAATACTGGCAGGAATGCAGTCCGCTGTCTACGAACACATCTGAACGGTACTGCTGCAGGGATGTGGAAGACAAGGAACCTGCATAGCCAAAGGGAGAAAAGGAAGGCAATGCAAACCAAGTGTCATATACTACACAGAATCAGACTGTAGCACCAGGCAATCAAGGGCTGCTGCACCGGCAAGTGAGGTACACAATAACCTTGGCCTATCGAAATGTTAGTGCAGTGGCGACACTGCACTGAACCAATGGTCTCACGCAAGCTGCCATCTATCTGCACATAAATTCTATGCTTACATGCAAAAGCCTGCTGCCAATACACACAGAGGGTTGATTTGGATGCAATTCAGATACCATACTGAAACAGCCAAACTCATTTTTATATGTGGCACTAGATTACACACTAGACCATTCAGCGAATTATCGTACTTTTCTTCCACGTAGAAGTACGTATTGAGCAATGCACATAAAAAGAATCCTTGACACTGAAGACATGAAGCATACGAAATAAAATGTGAGTGAAAGTACTTAAAATGAAAAAAAAGGAAAATATGAAAAAGCAAGCAAAAAAAAATTTCAAGGGTTCCATTAGCATCACAGTTTGTAGTGTCTTGGCAGACTTTGCACATTTCCTGTTAATGTTTTCACCTTGCTTCAATGAAAGCATAATGATATACTACAGACAACAAAAGGTGACTCATTCACCAGATAATGTTTTATTCCCTTACATGATCCGACAAAAGCAAATATTGCACGTCATCACTACTATAGCAGTTAGTTTGAATGACTGTAATGGCTATACATTGGAGCCACATTTGCAAAGCCACCTTGGCATGCCTAAATGATGAAAACTATTTAAATGTCTTACATTAAACAATGCACACATCAACTTACCATAGCACTAGATGCATTGTAGACATCAAAGTATTCATATGATGAGCATAACAAATGCATTAAGTGACGCACAAGTTCTGCCTGGAAACCTGGGTGAATGACTTGAAAAACTAAAAGCCAGAGTTACAAATAAAATATGTATGTTTACTGACCTTCAAACTAATCACCATAAGATACAACAGAGTTCTTACATCGGCTCTAAAGCATTGTCACCAAACGCCTCTTATGGGATCGTTTGCACTAAGGTCATGCATTGTAGGATATCTGAAACGTCCCCTTAACACCTTGCTTTTTACTTCCAACCAAAACTCTTTACTCATTGCTTAAACATCGCACACATGCTCTAACATTCCAAGAGTCTTCGTTAAGGTTTTGCCTAATTTGAAGAAAATATTCATAAGATCTTGCTGCATTTTACAATGACATGAATTTTCACACTGGTTCTGTTAGCCCATTCAAAGTAAGCACCAGAGCTTCACATCGGTGATTCACACGATTGCAGGTGCTTCACATGTCTCTTAATGCATATGTGCAGGTGCCTTATCTCAACCAGCGCACTTTTTAACATGACATAATATAAACAAAATTCATCCAAGTCCATATTTTGCTATTTTTAATGGCGGGAAAGAATACAGCAACATTTAAATGCACTTATGAAACGATTGTTCCTTGGGTAATACCACAGTAAAAAGAAAATAAATGGAGTTAGTTGGTCGATGCTTGTTTTGATGTCCCATTGAGCCAAAAGCACAACAGAAAAACTGAAACACAAAGGATGACCAAGTTCATAATGAATTGTATTTACCCGATACTGATTGCTTCCAAGGTCGCAAGTGAATGCGACCTTCACCACTTGGTCTATGCAAGTCACAGACGTGCGAACATCCCCATAATACAATGGTAGAAGTCTCTTCAATTTAAATTTTCTTTTTCATTTTTCCTGGTTACTTCTGTGTGAGCTGTGTTCCTTAACGGGTTACAAAAGTTCCTTCAGCCATTCGCTTTATCGATAATAAACACTTCCACAACAGATAGCATAGAGGAGGAGAGGCACATTATTCTGGATCACACCTGCTCACCTTCCTTCACTGCATTCACCTCTGAAAATCGCAGAATGGCGCTGTGGTCAGAGCGCCTGCTTTCAATACCGGGGGCACCAACTTCGATTCCTAGTGCATGCGGCTGCTCCCACTTTCACTGACCGAAAGAGAGTTTCCCAAAAGTGGTGCTCGGCTGTGTGGTTACTTGTATATTAATAAGGTGTAGCTCCCCCTCTTCAAAGGAAGCCTGTAGGCCACTAAAATTTATGTAGGCTGACCACCCATCCCGTAACTCACGGGACAGTCCCGCGGTGAGGGCTACTGTCCTGCTTCTCGCAAAAAATGTGAAAATCCTCAATTTAACACTATACCTTGACTTCAGTTGCATCTGGTCAGCCTGTTTATGGATGAGGTGGATGCATGCACTTCAACCTTCTGGAGGTCAGCTAATAGCGCGTTTCATGGCAGTGGAGAACATGCTTCCTGGCATCAATTATAGAAACTTCAAGAAAGCAAAACAAGCGGTGTTGAGTATTTTCCAGGCTCTCAATTAGCAGCATGTAAACTAAGCCACAGCTGTTTTGTTAGTGACTATTTTTTCAGTTCCCGAATTACACGTTGATATTAGTAACATTGTTTTGTGTTGGAGCATATTACAGTAATGTATAAAATAGTTTTGTTTAGGCAGATATGTAATTCAAGTTTAACTTGTACCAGCTAGTACTCTGTTCCCCTGTTTCAGAGATGGCAAAATATACCGCAAGCGAACATTCATTGTGAGCAGTTAAAAAAAAATTTACTGTAGTTAATTTGCTACCGTGCTGTGTCAAACCCCCCCAGCATGCCCCACATTCCACAAGTAGAAACGCGGTCACCCTACATCGATGGCTTCTCGTTTGCACGATGCAGAACATGTGATCCATGAGGTGTGGTTTCTATGCAAAGGATGCATTGCAGTGGACATACAAAAAATGGAAAAGTAATATGTTGCAAGCAGGGCTGGGCAGTATCGCAATACAAGAGTATCGCGATAGTATTTCAGAGATACTTTTGAGTATCTGTATTTCTGTATCGAGATACATTTGAAAAATGTATTTGTATCTCAGTAGTGAAATACTTTTACGATGTATCGCTTGTATCGCGATAAAATGTAGGACACGGGTATCTCGTTACATTTTCTTTTTTTCGGAAAAGAGTTGACGCGTGTTTCCAAAGGGGTATGACGTTTTTTTTTTCATTTGTTCTTAAGGAAAGGCGCGCCGTCGGTCGCCGACAGAAAGAGCAGCGATGGTTTCTCCTCATGCGCAGAATGGCCCATGTGGTAAAGCGCGCGACGCCGCAGACGGCAGAATCGCGGAGGCAGTGTTGTCGGCCTCTGCCGACGAAAGTGGATGTCTCTCAAGGCCAGTGCAGCTCGCCTAGTTTTTTTTCGGGTGGCAAGCCATTACTTCGTGACCACCCGCGCGGATACCGCCTTGGAACAGAGGCTTTGCAATGCTTCTCGTGCGTTCATTTCTCAAAGCGGCGGCACTTCTAAAAGCAGTTCCCATAGTCGCGGCGGAAGTGACTAGAAGATGGCTATCTTTGTCGCGCTTTCAGCCACCTCTCCAGCGTGTCAGGATGCGTTCCTAATTGATAACAAGCGTGAAACGGTCTTTTGTGGCACCAGGCTCCCCCACCGCCGGAGGCGACTTCGCCTGGCGCGGCTTGATGAAATGGGTGCTGGCAGCGTCGGTGGCGGTGACACCTTTATTGAAGAGTGACCCTTTCGGCCCAGGCGACGAGTGCTTGCTGTAGTTTCTGATGGGGCGCTCTGAGTAGCTGTGCCTGATTCCACGTCTGTTTAGAGAGCTTGCAGGAGGAACTTTGGAGGGCTTACACCCTCTCACCCCCAAAGAACGTGATTTTAGGAAGCCAATTTTTGGATTGTGCAGTTTCGGCATATAGGGCTCCATTGCGCGTGTGTAATTATGACCGGCATATATGGGCAGCGGAATCCTCATTCGTTTGACCCGGCGTCGACCGGGATAGACGGCTGAGGATTCCGAAGATGGGGACCGACTTGGGTTTCTGAGCGGTCAGAACAACCCACGTGAGGTAGGAAGTGTTTCGGAATCTAAATGGCCCGAGAAGAGATGTCGCCGCGCTCCAGGGCTATCCGGCTATGAAGGCGGTATTTATTCACTATAACACGAATTTGTGCCCGTCTGCAGCTCTAGATAGACTGTTTTTCTTTCGCGAGTCTTGTGCTGAGGCCGAATCGACGCTGTCTAGCAGACAGCCTGCTTCAGAAGCGAACAAAGCAACCTACTCAGCAAAGCTGATCTTATGTGCAAAGTAAATGTATACTTTTTCTTAGTTCACTGGCGTTCATTAGTGATTCGAGTGATTTGCTTAAACTATGCTATTTCTAGCATAGCTCATTTAGTTGTCACTAAGCATGTCGATTGCGGTGCCCAATGCTTGTTACTGTTGCTGTGAAATAGTGTACTTTTTTATTGCGATGGGTATGTGTGATTATGTCATTATTACTAATTATGTACTTTGTAAGCCCCCCCCCCCCCCTCTGTGATGTCCTCATGGCGCTGAGGGTATTGTAATAAACAAGTAAAGTAAAAGTTTCAATGCACTGCAACAATATTTACACCATTATGCTGCACTTATAAATGTCGTTGCGGAGTACGAGCATCTTTGAAATAAAAAAGAAGTATTCTAGTATCTGTATTGCAGTATCTGTATTCCGGAATACTTTTTTCGTCATATTGCAAAAGTATCTCCGAAATATCCCGTTACGCTAAAGGCAAATGTATCTCAGTATCTGTATTTTAAGCTTACGGTCCATGTATTTCGATATCTGTATTCCGGAATACTTTTCCGAGTATCTCTGCCCAGCCCTGGTTGCAAGAAATTCAATTTCTCATGCATCCAAATGCCATTTGATGAACTTCAATAGTTAACTTACCCCATAGAAATGTAATCTATCAACCCTCGTTTTCCCTCCACAAAAAGCTTTCTATGCCACTGACCTTTATGGCATCTCCATTCCATGACGACGAAACGTGTGGTCTCTGAGGTTGTCCTTTCGCCTAAAGCATGCAGTGCAGTGGACACAGGAAAAGGGACGCTCTCCTGTGTGGGCGCGCACATGATCCATGAGATGTGTTCTCTGGGTGAATGCAGCTGGACACTCGTTACACTGGAAGGGGCGCTCACCCGTGTGCAAGCGAAGGTGTCTCTTCAAATCTGCCTTTTTCTTGGTCACATAGCTGCAGTGCTGGCAGGAATGCAGTTCCACTTGTACCGTCACCAATGAAGGGGACTGCTCCGGGGATGCCAAAGACAAGGAACCTGCAATGTCACAGGAAGCAGGGGAAGGCAATGCTCATCATGTGTTACAAACTATATGGCATCAGCCTCAGGCAATAAAGAATAGCTGCACTTATAATTATGTGATACCCTTGGCCTACGCAAACACGTTAGTCAAGTTGCTGCAGTGCACCGACCATATACATGTGTCTCACAAGTTCTCAACTCTCTGCACGTAAATGCTAGAATGCATACATGAGAACACCTACAGCCAGTACATCAGTCTGATTCGGAAGCAATTCTGACATTACATTAACAGCCACAAATGTCTCCATTTACGGTACTACGATAAGCATGAAACATTCAACTAAACTATTCCACTGGATCCTTGCATAGAAGAATCTGTAAAATTCAGGACAGCAATAGCATAACTCTATATTTGAACAAATGAGGCACTGAAGGTAAAATGTAAGTAAAACAAGTTAATATGAAACAAACTGGTATACACTAAAAAAAGCATTTACATTGACAAGTGCATCACTGCTTTTGACCGTGAAACATGCAGGCACATTTATGTGCATAGCAGAATGTATTCTTTCCCCATAACTACAAGCTCAGTTTACCCACTTTCTGCTAACATTTTTATATTGCTTGAATGAACTCATTATGACAAAAGAGAAAAACTCGGGGCACTTGAGCTTTACCTTGAAGAGTAGAATGTGATAATGTCATCAGGATCTGTTCATATCGCCTTCTCATTTGCTAGCGAAGCTTCGCTTCAGTGGACACCTCAACCGTGCCACGATCTGCACAGGTGCACGCTTTATTGATGCTGTTGCTGATGATAATGATTAATTATGGCTGAGTGCCTTGCATTGTGTGGCCCTTTAAGACACCCACTTGTTGTGCAATTCACATGGCACGATGCCTGTTGTGGTTATACGCTACTGCCATGCAATATTGCATGTGCTAATGCGATTCCTCGCACCATATAAAACTTATATAGGGTTTCTTTTTTTTTATGAAACAGTGTCAAGCACTGGCGTGGCTCTGTGGTAGAGCACCTGCTTGCCACGCAGAAGGCCTGAGTGCGCTTCTATTTTTTATTTGTCATTTATCGCGATTTTTCGCTGAAGGACAACGCTGATTTTTCTATCACAACTAATGAACCCGATGCTGACACCAGAATTTCTGCAAAACGAGCTCACTCACATTATCACAATAATAAAAAGTAACTTTTTAACAAGCAAATGTCCCAGTCACTTACAGGACTGGTGACCACCCATACCGCAACTCATGGGACAGTCCCGCGGTGAGGGCTACTGTCCCGCTTCCCATGTGTGGACACTCAATTTTATTTCAACATAAAACTTGTTATCCTGATTGAAAATGAAAGCTATATGTCAAATCTGCATCTGGAAAGCTGCATTGAGATGGCTAAATTATTAATGTACTTTTCCCTGCACAATGTGCTCATTAACTTAAACCGGTACGTTCATTTTAGGCATCACAGTACATCAAGCACATCATAACCCATCAAGTGCACCTACCGATATAGAAAAGCAATAAAGAACATTAAGGAAATGAAGCTGAGACAATATAAAAAAAATGAAACAAAAAATTTAGTCCAATTAGAAATGGTGGAAGAAATAGCACAGTGAAAAATGGTACCATGCTTCAGGGTGTCGCAGTTAAGCAGTTTTCGAAAATGATTGTTCTTTGGTTGGTACAAGAGCAGAATGAAAGTAAACAGAGTTGATGCACAATAATTTCAAGAATGTGCAGATGTGAAAGCACGCCACAAAAACACAATGCTTCACAGGGCAAAATGCAAACGAAGCAATCAAGATTTCCACAGTAAACATAGTTCAAGATCACTGTTAACCTTCTGCAGTACAAAAGCAAAATGCCGCTACAGAGTGTTACAGTAACTAATCCACAAGATTCCTTCTCTCAGCTACATTTCCGCTGGCGAACAGATACAACAGTATGGGTTGCAAACTACATAGCCTAAATCAATGCTTTATCAAGATGGGCCAAATTTATGCCCACGACTTTAGGTAAATCCATTCTTTTCTTAAAATTTTTAATAGACTAAAACAGCAAGAAGGGAGTACCCAAATTCACTTGACTCAAGATCACAGATCCAAGGCAGCAGCCAGTAAACATTGTCATATCACTGTCACAATTTTGTGTTCATAAGAGATTAAACAGACATAACACCCTACACAGGTGAACGATCTCTAGGAAGTTGGCACAATTCATTTCTGGCAATTTCCAAAGCACGCAACATCTTGGATGCTTTGTAGGAGGAGTGGACCCATCTGCAACAGCATAGATATCCCTATTAGAGCCACAATGAACACACACGGTGCACCTAAACATACTTTTGCCCTTGGCATCAACCAGTTTTTTGCACATACAAAATTACTTGTGATATCACTTGCATTTCTTATTGTCATTCTACTCAGACTATTATTTCAATAACTAATCACATGTATCCAGTCGGAACGAAAGCAAGAAATGGTGGGAGGGGCTCGTCTTTTTGTTAGACAAAACAAAAAGGAACGCATAGGGGACAAATGTAATTATAAGACTGGACTGGAAAAACCTTTATGTCCTGCAGGATGTGCTTAGTGTGTAAGGTCGTCCCTCACACAAATGGAAACTCAGCTGGGCCTATGTTCATTCAACAGAATGTAGAACAGCACTATCCACACGTGTTAGTGTAGACACTGCCGCGTGATGGAGAGAGCGGAAATGCTTATGTGCCCACTATGCAGTACAAACCTGGCAGAAGAGTGCTTTAAGACTGCCTGCAGCACTGTTCTTTTTTAACCGCTCCATGTCGCATGGTCACGCAGCAGTCAATACGGGCTTAAAACAAGGCTAACAATACCCAAAACTAGTGCAAAATAAACTAACAACGTCTAAAATAATAGAAACGACAGAAATAACCAAGAATTAATTGCAGTAATTTGCCTAAAATCGCGAAGAACGCTTCTGGAACATGCGGCGCTGATAACCGTGCCAAGCAAGAGAGGGCGCCACCACCTCGGCAAGCGCGCGATTGTCAAGAAAATCGCTAGGGTGCCTGTGCTACGCACTTCCTTAGGTTTCACGGTAGTGGAGCTGCATTAAGCGCAGGATTTAGTACACCAAGATTTAAGAAAGTCCTTTTTTTATTGTTCTGCTGTACCTTGATTTTATGTCTGCCACACACACACACTTGACGCAGAGATATATGTATACATCACACTGTCGTTGCGGTTTACTGTCGCGCTCTGAGTGGCCTAACTGCCTTATCATCGCGAGCGGCCGGTGACACGCAGTCAGCTGCCGTTTTCTATCAGCAGCACGGGAGAGAGGCGGGAGTTCCACGATCGCCCCGCTTTGGGTTTGAGGTTATGAGCGAGAACACACGCGCTCACGGAAGCTGAGTTCGTTACTTCACCGTCAATATACACATGTCGTCGTCCGTACACTGTGCATCGTGCGCGTTTTAGACGTTCCGCTCGGCTATCACGACCGCATTTGTCGTTCATGCCTCAAATGACAACCTGTGACAACTTCGCGAGTTCGTCTAGCGACGCATGCGAGCTTTTAGAACGTCGAATGCATGCTGTCACTAGACTCACGGCCTCTCCACTGAGTCCGAAAAGATGAAAATGACGCGTGCACTGAGTTGTTTGTGGTTATGTGGAGGAAGAGACGCTTATATTTCTGCAGCCCTGTCGGGAGCACGGCCGCACGGCGCAGCGTCTTGGGGGAGGGGGGAGGGGAAATGAAAGAGGATAGAGTGCGCCACATAAACGAGGAACAAGAAAAGAGAGAGAGAGAGAGAGAAAGAAAAGAAAACGCGCGTTTTCTGCGCCATCTCGTGGCAGGCTGTTGACAAACGCCGTCCAGTTACGGTTTTGAATTCGATTTCAAAGCATACAATTTCCTGATGCATTCCTTTTTTTTTTTTTTTTAGAATACGATAAGCGTCTATCGCCCGTATGCACTAGGGTAGTCACAGTACATTGTCTGTGACTGCATATTGTTTACAGTGAATTCTACGTTAGTGTCTGAAAATTTCTCGTACGCTCATCAACCAACAGCGACCACGGAAATCACGCAACCAATAAAAAATTAGGGCAGTCTGCACCACAGGCACCAAGTCCCGCAATGCTGGGTAACAGCAGAACTGGAGCGCACCTAGCTCCATGGCCCTGCCTTGGCTAGGCTTTTACCCTCTCACCTCTCTTTCCCACTTCTTGCTATACAGTACTATGTAGTACTATAGACCTTTTCACAGACGGCTCCCTGGGCGCCGCCATAATGCGCTCTGGGCTGCGCTAAATAGGCGTGACCCCCCAAAAATGCACTGCCGAGGCTGTGACGTCAGCCTTCGTACTCCCGCGTGCAGCCCAGCATGGCGGCGTTTTTTCTCTCCTGTGAAAAGGTCTATACATAGCTATGCTTGCTCTTTCTTTCTCTGTCTTCCTATCTTGCTTCCCTTCCATTCTACTTTTCTCTTTCTGTCTCTGTAGTCGTTCTCTCACCTTCTATCTTCTTCTCCCTTTCTTTCCATATCTCTTTCTCTCTCTCTCTGTACTCATTCTCCCCTCCTCCTTTCCCTCACCCTCACATCTGTCGTCTTCACGTTCACTTTCCTTTCCCACCACCTTCCAGAAATTTTTTTCAAGGGGTGGGGGTTCAACCATATTTTATGTAAGTTTGCGTCTGCGTTTGTATGTGTGCGCGTATATATACACATGCAAAATCGAAAAATTTCAGGGGAGGGCGTTGAACCCCTCTCCTTGACTACACTATGCTATGCTCTGCTAACATGTCTGGATAACCTAGTGGTTATGACACTCGCCTTTGGATCGCGGGGACGCGATTGAGCGCATGCCGGTATATGATGAGGATAATATTGTCACGTGGTCGTGACGTCGACGAAGACAGCAGTCGGCGTTTGCAGAATGAAACTGTTTATTTGGCCGAACTTGTGGCCGGGAAAATGAGAACTAGAACTACAGCAATACACGCTGTACAATGATAGCGGCGAACAGGGCGTCGTCCGTCGATCACCTGACAAGCAGTCAAGCGCGTCGCCTTTTATACAGGCGCTATTGAACTTTCCAGCGATCACTGGTGGCGACGTTATCTCTCGACAAAGCTGGAACATTCTCGTGCGGCGCGCAATCTTAACAGATTGTTCCAAAACAATCGCGAAGCTTCCTACACATCACGGCGAGGCCCACAGTCTTTGTGGGTGAAGCTTACACTCATGAAATATAAGACTCGCGGCAATATTCAGGCGGCTTTTCTCGCTCAAAGCGTGCTCACCTCTTCACATTCCAGCGAACATGCAGGATCAGCACAAAGGATTTTCAAAACACGTTGCAGGAATGTCGTGCGTCATTTTAAGTTCCCTCGTATACAGAGAGAAAGGGAGAAATGAAAGAGAGGAAAGACAAGGATTTTTTGTGGTAAATGGCAAAAATAATTTGTCTGTTAGTCTCTGTCGAGGCTGCTCATGTGGAAAACATACATGCTCACGCCATGAGCAGTAACTGTTTTGCAAGCTGTCGTATGCTAATACAAGCAACTTAATAGAGGCCAAAATTTTTGACAAACCTGCTATAAAGTGCTCGCTGCAAATCCTCAAGTGCATGTTTCACTGCCATACTAAGCCGTCCCCATTCAACAGCTTTACAGCGGTCACCAAAAACGCTCTTCTTGCTGGGTACTGCTCCTCGAATGGGAAACGCAATAAATGGACATTACGCTTGCCATAACATTTCATACATCCTTACGCGATGCAGTGTACCAGCATGACAATCTCAAAAAAGGACAGTGCTACGGCTTGAGCGTACTAAAATGCCCAAGCTGGCCGGGAGTAGTCTGCTACCTTTTAAACCACATAGGGAGTGCTCGCAAGCGGTGCACTCAAGCATTCGTAGTAGCTTTTTTACAAAATGCCAATTACCCATACTTCATCTACAAAAAGCTATTCTTTGCATCTGGATTCCACCAGACCAGTGACATCATATGCACAAATGCATGTTATAAAGTATACAATGCATAATCCACAACGTATCGGATATGCATACATAGACACGCAAATTAATATGCTCTATATATGACCTATACGTGCAATATGCTCTGTTCCAATGACAGCTATACTTGAAAGGATTTTTCTTTACAAGTTTTTATGGGTGCAAAATAAAAAGTGGTTCACTAAAAGTGTAAAAGTTATGGCGATTCTTTCAATGTTTCTATGGGCTTCTCAGAATTTTAAATCATTTCGAAGCTGAACATGTGCAGGGATGAACTACTGCTACGAAGGAACTGGAATGGACTCAATAAACATCTCCCAGCCGACACATGGTAAAAGGTGTTGTTTAATTATTCCACTTGTACTTTCTTCTAATTAGCCAAAAGATTGATTGATGCACAAACATGGCATTGCAAGTGAGTGTGGATAGATGACCATACCGCAATGATGCTTCACAAACATGTTACATATCAATTAAACATCCTATGTGCACATTTATGCCATTGTGCCATAGCTTTGGCATTAAATAGAGTTTGTATTTTTATATGAGCTGCCATATAAATAAGAAATCACAATGCTTCAGCAACATTGTGTCAACAAGGAATGCTCAAGCACCCGGCACAACGTGTGTAAATTAGTGAGCCCCATCAGTTAATGAAAACCAGCAGATAATTAAGCCAAGGAAAGTATAAGGGACGTTTATTGTGCTGTTTTAAGTGCATTGCAGTAATTTTTATATAGTTGTGAAGAAAGTAAAGTGGACGAAAAAACAACTAGTCGCCGGCAGGGACCGAACCTGCGACCTTCGCATTACACGCCCGATGCTCTTACCAACTGACCTGTCACGGCGGTCGTCCCCTCATCCACTTTGTGGGGCATTTACGTGCATGCAAACCCTGGGAGTGTTAGCGCGGAACACTCTTTCTTTGCCAGCTGGTGTCACGTAGCACTCATTCCGGCAGACTTGATGCCTTCAGGTGGTATACGAGGGCTTATTGGTCAGCTGTCCACTCGTTAAAAAAGATCTTGTGCTATGTGATGGCAGCTGGCAAAGGAAGTGTGTTCCACACTCGCCATCATGGCTGTGAGCGGCGCTGACTAGCACTCCCAGGGTGTGCATGCACATAAATGCCCCACAAAGTGGACGAGGGGATGACCACCGCCATAGCTCAATTGGTAGAGCATCGGGCACGTAATCCGCGTAATCCGAAGGTTGCAGTTTCGGTCGCTGCTGGTGGCAAGTGTCTTTTCTTCCACTTTCTTCACATCTATCCCACAATTACTATACAATACACGTAAAACAGTACAATTAATGTCCCCTATACTTTCCTTGGCTTCATTATCTGCTGGTTTTCATTAACGTTGTGTCAAACAAAGAAACAAGCTCTCAAGATTCTCTTCCTTCATTGAGCTCCATCGGAGTAAGACGTTTTCAGATTGTTTCAAAGGAAAGCGGGGTTGTGGCTGTAGTGAGTGGCATTTTTTCCTGATATTCATCTGCGAGCTCTCCAGAATTGCCCAGTGTTGATCACAGGTTAGTGGCACATACAACGGTGCAAATGAGGGCAGGCTAGGAACAGTGGTGACAGCGATGCAGGTTTTGCAAGTAAATAAAGAAATACGTTCCAATGACAGGACATGAGTCTTCGTTTTGTATTGAAGCGCAATGATCAAAACATATCACAGGTTGCACGTCTCATGAGACAGGGGAAAAAGATGTTAATTTCCGGCATGCAAGCAGATGCATTAATACGCTTACCACGTGTCACACAATGCTGACAGTTTCCTTCATGAAATCCAGAGCATCAATATCCTCGGCATGTCTTCATAAGTTGCAGACGGTCTTACTTTGTGCATACACTCATCTCGAGGATACATGCAGATTTCTAGTCCAACAGAATTTTCACATTTCCTTGCAATTTTAGTCCCCCTGTGTTGCTATATAACATGTTTACCGACAAGTAATACTGCACTATCTCTGTCACCAGTCGTCCTTCTAGAGCACTA
This sequence comes from Rhipicephalus sanguineus, assembly GCF_013339695.2. Classification (NCBI taxonomy): domain Eukaryota; kingdom Metazoa; phylum Arthropoda; class Arachnida; order Ixodida; family Ixodidae; genus Rhipicephalus; species Rhipicephalus sanguineus. The sequence continues at coordinate 63,229,538 of NC_051185.1, read as the reverse complement.
CTAGCACCACACTCTCTGTTGTTATGCGGTTGGGATGCGTGCTTTGCATAACTTTCCAGCTCATAAATCTCATTACCACTTCTCAATACGAATGCTTTATACATATTTATGTTAGCATGAACACATTTTTTTGTGTTCATATCTTTAGACATCTCATAATCACTTCAAAAACATCTATTCATATCTAGATCTAAAGAGATAATAATAAAACACAGGAAACATAAATCTGTCAACATTTTATTGCATTCTTGTGTATCAAATTGGCGCAACTGGTGCAGCTGTTGCACTCCTGTGTTCACATCATACAAGTGCACAGTTACCCCTTCATCAAAAATTTTGAACCGCAGAGTTGTTCACTGGCCCTTTCAGGCACCTTGCTAGCCAGTAGCCACCTATTTAAACGAGCGCACCAATGGATTATGAGAAGAGTACCCCAAAATTGGTGCTCAGTTGTGTGGCTAATCATATCTCAAGAAGGGGGACTCTCCTTCCAACTCTCTTTTATGACTCCCCATCACTTCCACCAATCTGTGCCATTCTCCATGATGAATTGCAGAACTAAGCAACTTTCCTAACCCCAAACCACAGTTTCACTATTACCTCTGATCAACAAACTCTCCTCTCCCATTGCACCTACCTCTCTTCAAAGGAAGCCTGTAGGTCCCTCACCTTAATGGCTTCGCATTTTTATCGCAGGAAATGTGGTCCACGAAGCGCCATTTCCTTGAAATGGATGCATTGCAGCAGACATCAGAAACATGGAAAAACAATATTTTACAAGAAACTCAATTTCTCGCGCATCTAAAACCCATTTGATGCACGTTACCCCATAAAACTGTAATCTATTAACCCACCTTTTACCCCACAAAAGAAAGGTTGTATGCCACTCACATTTAAGTCTTCTTTGCACGACAACGGGGCATGTGGTCTCTGAGACCGGTTTTCCGTGTAAAGGACGCATGGCACTCGACACAGGAAAATGCACGCTCTTCAGAGTGGGTAGACATGTGATAAACAAGCGAGGTTTTATGACCAAAGGATGCACTGCAGTGGGCACAGGAAAAGGGACGCTCTCCTGTGTGGGTGCGCATGTGGGCAACAAGATGCGGCTTCTGCGAAAACGATGCATTGCACTGGACACAGGAAAAGGGACGCTCTCCTGTATGAGTGCGCATGTGGGCGTTGAGGCTTCCCTTGAGTGAAAAGGATGCATTGCAGTGAATACAAGAAAAGGGGCGTTCTCCTGTGTGGGTGCGCAAATGAGCCACAAGTTTGCAGTTCTCAGTGAATGCCGCTGGACACAAGTGGCACTGGAAGGGCTGCTCGCCCGTATGTGTGCGAAGATGTCTCTTGATATCTGCCTTTTTCTTGGTCACATAGCTGCAGTGCGGGCAGGAATGCAGTTTCACTTGTACTGACACCCATGAGGGGGACTGCTCCGGGGATGCCGAAGACAAGGAACCTGCAATGTCACAGGAAGCATAGGAAGGCAACACTTACCATGTGTCACAAGCGGCTACATGGCAGTAGACTATATGACTCCATATGAGTATTTGACTATATGGCTACAGCCCCAGGCAATCAAGAAATATGCTGCGCTTATAATTACGTGATACCCTTGGTCTAGCCATAGATGTTACTTGAATAGTAACAGTGCACAGACCCTACGTCTCTCACAAGTTTCCACATCTCCACACATAAATATAATAATGCATACATGAAAACACCTGCTCCCAGTTCACAGAAGTTTGATTTGGAAGTTACTGAGATACTATACATAAACAATGAAAAATGTTTCCATGTGTGCCACTGCGGTGAGCATAAACCATTAAACTAAATTGCACTGTTTCCTTGGATAGAAAAATCAGTATAATGCAAGACAGCAAAAGCATCACTTCAGATTTGAACAAATGAGGCATACAAGGTAAAATGTAAGTGAAAGAAGTTAATATGAAACAAACCGAAACATACAAAAAAAAAGAACAAAGCACTTCCAGTGACAACAAAAATAACTGTTTTTGGTGGTGGAAATATGCAGTGTAAAGGTGTTCATTTGCTACACCAGCAACATTTCTACGCTACAATGCTCCGCTACAGCAGCAACATTCTTGTGCATAGCAAAATGAATTCATTCTCAATATGTACAAGCACAGTTTAGCCACTTTCGATGATATTTTTATATCGCCTGAATAAAGCCTTGATAACACAACAGAAAAACATGGAGGACACTTGAGCTTAGCGTTCAAAACTAGAATGCGATAGCATTATCAGGCCCCATTCAACTTCGCCTTCTCATTCGCTAGCCAAGCTTCGCTTCAGTGGATACTTCAACCGTGCCGCGACCTACGCAGTTGTACACTTTGTTGACACTGCCACTGATGATAATGATTAATTATTCTAGAGCGTTTTGCAATGGGCGTGCCCTGAAACCGCCCACTCGTTGCACAATTCACATGCTGTGATGCCTGCTGCAATTCTATGCATTTGCTACGCAATACTGCACGTGCTATGCGACTCCGTGTGCTATGTAACACCAGTCTAGCTTTTTTTCTTTTTCTGAAACACTTTCAAGCACTGGCGTGGCTCTGTGGTAAAACACCTGCTTGCCACACTGAAGGCCTGGGTTCGATTGTGGCTCAGACCCATGATATTTATTTGCATCCATCGTGATTTCTCCCAACTAACGAAACCTATTCCGACATCAATATTTACGTGAAACGAGCTATTTAACACTACTGCTTTAAGACTAATATTAACTTTATAACCAGCTAATGTCTCAGTCAGTTACATGACTATATATGCGTAAATACTCCATTTTATTGCTACCTAAATCTCGTTACACTGAATGAAAATGATGGCTATATGTGAAAGCCACACTTGGAAAGTTGTACTGAGATGTTTGGGTTACTAATGTACTTCTCAGTGCACATTGTGCTGATTAACTTGTTAATAACTTGTAATAACATAAAGCGGTATATTCATTTTAGTCATAACAGTATTCATGTCATGGCATATCAAGTGCACCTACTGGTACAGAAAAACTACAAAGAACATTAAGAAAATGAAGCTGAAATAAAATTTTTTAAATGTTTAAAAAAAAAATTGGTTTACGTGAAAATGGTGGAAAAGGTACCATAATGAGAACTGCTACCATGTTTCAGTGTGCCGCATTTACGTACTTGTTGAAAATGATTGTTCCTTGGTTGGTACAACAGCAGAATGAAAATAAAAAGAGTTCGTGCACGATAATTTCAAGACTGCAAATTTGAAAGCACACTACAAAAACACAATACTTTGCAGGGCAAAATGCAAATGAAGCAATCAAGATTTCCACAGCAAAGCTGACTTGGCAACCCACCCACAAGTCACACCGCACCCACTACCGCATTTTCCTGAGGACGCTCAAGGACAGATGCTACGGAAAAAAGAAAGCTTCCGACGTACCACACGAGCTCTTATACCTCCGTGTGGGTCAGACCTCCCTGGTGGTTTAACCCGCCGAGAGGAGGTTACGTTGCGGAGGCTTCGTGTTGGGGTTGCGCTTACCCCATCCGTGACCACCCTTTGGGCGCAAAAGTACCGCGGCCCATATGGTACATCGTGCCCATTTTGCGACGCCCCAATCAGCGATGTAACTGTCACACACTTATTGTGGACATGCACGAGTCTACAATTAAGCCGTCGTCGTCACCTACGTGCAATAGGCCTCAGGCCTGGCCGACCACCCGACCTTGACCGCTGGATTAATGGACCTCACCACCGCTCGTTACTGGACTTCGTACACGAAGCAAATTTGTATGTGCATTTCTGAATAAATAATTATTATGCCTAAGAGCAGACTTTCGAAAAAAAAAAAAAGAAACATAATTCAAGAGCACTGTTAACCTTCTGCAGTACAAAAGCAAGATGCCGCTACACTGTGTTACAGTGATTAGTCTACAACGTTGTTTCTCTCAGCTGCATTTCCACAAACATATGTGCTGTCGAACTGATACAACCACATGGGTTGCAAACTACCTAGCATAAATCAATGCTTTGTAAGTACAGACGCAATTTATGCTCAAAATTTTAAATAAAACCATTCTTTTCTTAAAATTCTTGATAGAATAAAACAACAAAATGGGAATAGCCGACTTCACTTGATTCAAAATAACTGATCCGAGGCAGCAGCCAGTAAACATTCTCACATCACCATCACAGTTCTGAGTTCATAAGAGACTATGTAGACATAACATCGTAAACAGGCGAATGATTTGTACGAAGCTGGCGCAATTCATTTCTGGCAATTTCCGAAGCATGCATCTTCTTGGATGCTCCATAGGAGGAATAGACCCATCTGCAACAGCATAGATATCACTATTAGAGCCAGAACGAACACATACGGTGCACCAAGATACCTTGACCCATGGCATCAACCAGACTTGCACATAAGAAATTGCGTGCATTTCTCAATAACACTGTAATTGATCCATTACTTATTTCAGTAACCAATTACATGCATCCAGTTAGGTTATTCAGAACACAAGCTGTAGTGGGCAATAAAAACTTGAGCACTTCGATTCAGGAGTCTCTGTACAATTTAACATCTACGTCTGTGCCATGCAGCAGTGCACATGACGCAAATGTTCAGACAAGCAATTTGGGCTGCTCAGTATTTGTTTCCTTATATTAGCTATCCATGCTGGCCCACTACTTGAAAAAATACTGCTATGGCTTGAAAAGCATGGCTGCATCAGATGTTGATTCTAAGAAATCAAGTGTATGGGCCATTTTTTACGTTTTTTGCTCGACTTCTCAGAAGTGTTTCCCTTAAACCCCAGTAATAATTCAGTGGCGCGTTTCAAGGATGATGGGGATGTTTCAGTGCAAACTACCCTTCCTTGGTGCGGGTATATGCCACAAGTTTTCATTGCCTTCAGATGTGTTTTCACAGTAAACAAGATGAATGACAGAAATGTTCAAAAGCAATTTGCAATGTAATAGCATGGGCAGGGCTGCACAATATCCACTGAAATAGAGTAGGTCAATTCAACTGCACGAATATTAATGAGCGTAGAGAAATATTGAAAATGCAATAAATCACATTTAAGTAGTTGCTCAATTACTTGACACAACAATTTGTAACTTGAGTCAGTTTTATCCTGAAGGAATCAATTGCACATGGTTACTTATTTTGTCTAATAAACGCGAACAGGTTGTAAACAAACATATTCATGCTAGAGACACACAGCTCCACTTACTAACAATGGCCCCATGCATTAAAAATGATTGTTCAATAAGCCCAAACCAGCAACAACAGTCTGGGGTATCATATCTTTTTTGTCAGCAACAGAAATTTTTATCGGTCTGCTGTATGATGCACACGTTGAAAACGGACAGGACAGCACTGACAACCTGACAAGTGGTTAGACCCCTTGTCATTCACGCAAGGGTTTGACCAAACTGGGCGGCCTTGAAAATCCTGGCTCCTGTGTTGCTTTACTACACACTGCTGCAACTGAAGCATCATTGAGGGCTAATATTAAGTTAATGTACACTGTTTAAAATATTCCAGAAATCCTGCAGTGTCTCAGTGGTGCATTTCCTTTTGGCGTGCCTAGAGGTTACGACCACAGGTGTCCATTATCAGTTGTAAACTACCCTGAAACAAACATCTGTTGACAGACAGTAATGCGTTCTGTACCCGACTTGTCAGCAACTGTCAAGTCTTGCTGCCGCAGCCATCAAGCTATAGCAATGAGGAAGCTCAGGCAAGTGTGTGTGTCACATTTGTAATTTAAAAACTTTGGGGCTGCTTAAGTTTTAACTTCAAGAGTGGAACACAATAGCGCAATTGCCTGGTGCGATTCTCCGACCGTGCAATATTACATGCATTAATGCAACTCTTCGCGCTACGTGACAACTCTACAGTGTGTTTTCCTGAAGCAGTTTCCAGCACTGGTGGGGTTCTGCATTAGAACACTTGAATGCCACACAGAATGTCTGACTTCGATTCTGGCTTGAAATACAGACTTATTTTTTGGATCCATCGCGATTTTTCACTCACAACCAATACCACCGATGCAGACACCTGAATTTCCACGACACGGGCCCTGTTACACTATTGCATTAAAAGTGGGGGTGTGCAAATAGTGAAACTTCATCTCAAATCGAATTCGAATTGAATAGTGCTGAATAGTGGCCGAAAATATTGAATATGGAATAGTATTGAAGCATGCACCGCCAGTTATGGCAAGACAAAAAAAAATCAAGGAAGCTAAGGCGTGGTGATAGCTTTGTTGCGCGCTTGTTCGGGAGTCTTCTTTTTTTTCCAGCTTTTAGGCTGGAACTATGGGCGTGCAACTATGTTGATGGAAGAGCCGCCATTCTAGTCAGCAGTGCCACCTTTTAACCTCCTAATGGGTAACAGAGGGTGGTAAGGTAGCTAGTTTTTTTTTCCGTATGACCGTGCAATAAGGTTCATCTGACAACAGTCACGTTATTGTGCTCCATCGCCATGGATGCTCTGGACCTGAAAATCTTCGGGTGCCCGATCACAGCAGCGTTTTGATTGTGCGCCGAAATGATGGGAGTTTCTGAACGAGTGGTCAGTGCGGCTGTGGCGACTGTGCAGCGTGAACGAATTTTTGCATCTGACACCAATCATCAAGGGTTTCGCGGGCTAAGATCGGGACACTTTGCGGTCCTTGCGGCATATGTGACCGAACTATGTAAGAAGTCCGGAAGCAAAGTTGAGAAGGGCTTGCCACTTTTCTCAAGTTTATTTTTTTTTTTTTTTACGTGCTGAAATGACATAGTCTCCTGTAAAGTAAAGATGCGCTTGTTTACGAACCAGGAAATCGGTGAAAATTTTAACGAAAGGCCTATTGTAACGACGTTAGCGTTAGTTTTAGCCACCCCACCTTCACCAAGTTGCACCATTGGCTTTTGTCGCGTTTTAGATATTTGTCCTGTCGAATTATTCGAAAGTTCGAATACTAGCTATTCAAAAGTCGAATCGAATTATTCGATTAGGTAGTATTCGATTCAAATTCGAAACTCGAATATTCGCACACCCCTAATTAAAACAGCAGGGAAGACAGGAGACCAGCACAAGAATGACACAGACTACAGCGCAGTTGTCAGAGTTGCTTTTACTTGTCTACCATTTGTTGAATTGACACAGCAAATCTGCATATGCTAAGGTGAAACATTCTTCCATACGCACTAGTCCACTGAAGTGTCATGAAATGAAGAATGTAGCAAAAAGACACATGCCGCTCAAATGGCTCCCCAAGATCATGCACGAAATGCCAAGCACATGTGGCAAGCCATACAAGACGATGCATGTCGCCAAAAAAAGATGAATGTTGGACAAAATGGTGAACTTTAAAGGAGTATACACTAATTTCAAAAGGGACTTCCTGTACCTTTCACGAAAATTTTGAGCCTTTCTGAACCTTTCATCAAATGTCAGTGTCACCTCTCGGCCGTATGCTCCACAGCTTGGCTGGTCATTCACTTTCACAGAGTGGAAAGGCTAAAAAATTTTTGAAGTACAGCAGTACACCAAATCGCTCGTCTTTGGGTCCTTTTGACTCTACTTCCCAGCATACCACTTTGCCATCCTGGATGTATCAGTTGTCAGACTGGGATACATCTGTGAAGATTGTTTTATCTATTTCTGGGCAGTTAATCTTGAGATTTCATTAGAGAGCTGCCATCAAGGCAGATCAACGTGTGTCAACCATGACGATTGCGGGCATGGGTATGGTAAGGAATCTGGACAGCGGTACAACTAATCGCCTGAGTGCATTTATAGGCGTGCTGTTGGGCTGAAGCATTTCTTTGCATGCAGTTGCACAGCTTGACAAAACTAGTTTTCACCAGGATGGCAATGAGTGATGTGGTCCCCCTATTTCTTGACGCTGGAAGAACAATACACTGAGTCAACACAATACATTGCTATGCAGCTACTAGCACCTTTACAGGCATTACAAAATACAAGAATGGACAGTGTTGATTTATAAGAAAGAAAAGTGTATCAAAGGGTCCCCGAAACACTTTTTCAAAATTAGATATGGAAATGGCTTGAATACAACTAGAGTTCGTCATTCACACCACAATTCAAGCAAAGCACCTTGTATCAAGGAAGCTACCACATTTTAACCCTTTATATCACAGCGTCCACGTATGTGCACAAAACGTTTAGGCAATCTGAGCTAATACCAACTCACTGCGAAATCAATGCGAAATGTTGGCATTACTTTCAAGTTCTATAAACACATCTCCATGTGACAAACACTACGAACAAACAGGGGTCTTTGCACACAGAACAATGGCATTTTCCTCAAGTTGCCCGTCGAGGAGTATGCCTACATTTTTTTCATAACTTCACCTCAAGTGCCCAAGAGAGTTTGGATTATTTCGCTTTATTCAAGACAAGGGAGGCTTTATCTTGTTTTTATGCAACTTTTGTTGCACTGTGCGCAACCAAAGTTTTTTAAGTTGAGTTGTCGCTGCGGAGTCCAGGTTTGTGGATGCCAGCCATACCGAGTTCTCGTGGGAAGTTGATCAAACACCGCATGGTACTGGGACACGCTTCACTGCCGTACGGTTCTACACAAAAAGCTATCTGTGATGGGGCTAAAGATACCGCTTAGAAGTTGTGTTTAGAATTCACTTGCTGTATTCGAGACATGGACTCAGTAATAAAGACGTCCATGCCATAATTTTCAAGTGCCTAGCGGAAGCGAATGTTCTGATTTAGAGAGCTCTGATGACAAACGCAGTGAAGAGCCATCGGCATGAAAGTCTCTTGAACGATGCTACTGATCACAATGAAAGCGTTCAATTTGAAAATAACAATGAACACAGTGATAATGACAACAAACGACGATAATGATGATGATGAAAGCATTGAAGCAGAGCTGTGAGCAAGCAAAAGTGCCTTGAATGGTGAGGATGATGGTAATGTTGAAAGCACTGAACATGCGTTGACGATGACTATCATGAAAGAGAATGACAAATGTGCTGAAGCAGAGCTGTTGGCAAGGAGAGGCCCCATGAACGATTATGATGATACTGATGATAATGATGACAAAGGCGTTGGTTATGATAAGCAGTGATGATGATAATTATTAATTCGTTGAAACAGAGCTGTCGGCAATGAACATTCCCATGTGCGATGAAGAATGGTGATGGACCCAATGTACCTACTGCTTCCAGCCTCCATATCTATGGGCGCTTGTTTTCTTCTAGAGATAAAGCTAAATTTTTCAGCTTTTAGGGTTATTCCCCTTTTTATCTGTATTGTTATTGCATAAATGCAAAAAAAAAATATTTATGAGCCCAACTGGATTAGCCATGGGATATAAAGATTGAGGAGTGCTAAACAAAATTTGTGAACCTCTGTTTTTTGCTGTTAATCAGAGGCTCTTGACTCGCTCATTGGGGCAAGGAAAGCTCATTTGCCCCAGGACAAGGCAAATGTTTCATTATATGCTCGTATGAGGCGACCAGTGGCAGTTTCGATTTCAAAGAGCACTTGATGGTCGCGTGACGTACTTGACCTGCTCGTAAACACATACTATCAGGTTACTGCAATTGCCACTGACATCATTGGCATCCTTCTTCTATGTCGTCAGAGCTGGTGCTTCGTCTGCTACGTTGAGCTCTGCGCATGCTTATTTGATTGTGAAACCACGACGCTTATCTTCGACCCTCTATTTGAAATTTCGCGCCGTAATGACGATGCATGCTCACTGGGAGGCGCTACCACCTCCTAGGACTTACAAGAAGCTTTTGAAATGATTGTGCTACGTTCTTGCGGAGGTAAACATACGTGATTTCTAGCTTCAGCGCCTTGTGCAGTCTGTGGCAACGTCGATGGGCAATGCCCTTTCGTGATTTCGGTTTCGCTGCGTGATCGCAACGGAGACGCACAAAACTTGATTTTTATCTCTATTGGCACTCCCTTGCAGGGGCAGTGGAAGTTGATTTCCATCCTTATTGGTGCTGCTCTCGGCTTGTTTATCACCGACGCTCACGAGGTATTCTTGCTCTCCTTGTTTACCGAGCTTACTCTGCTCAAGGCAGCTGCACGTGTGTGCCAACACAACTTGTCGCTCCAAGAGGAGAACAGACATGCATTTTATGTGTGCAGACTGCGATAAGGTGCTGTTAGTAGACCCATGTTTCAAGAAATACCACGCTTTGAAATACTATGGAACATTTTGCAGTTCCGAGTGATGCTGACACCAAAATAGTGTCTCTAATTTTTCTGACAACTTTTTCCTGACTTTACCCATTTCGTACATTCAACATAAGCAATAAAGTAATTTGACCATCTCGTAGTATTTTTCAAGAAATTTGACCCTCCAAAGGGTTCAAAGTATGAAAATATCAAATTCAGCCCTCAGCGCATGCCGTGTTCCATTGGCTGTGATGTAATGGTGCATCATGTCAAGGGCAGTCCACATAGTTGGTGTGGCGTTCTCAAATTAGCAGAATATTCTTTCATTTGTTTGTCATTCCGCTGAGTACAGAAGTGCACCCATGCAAGGAAAGTCAAATTTTAAGTAATGAAGTTTTTTAGGGGTAAATTTCTTAAATTTACCCATTCACCCATGCAAGAAAAGAAAAGCAGCCACACAAGGAATTAGAAAAGTCAGAAATTTTTAAATGAAGTTTTTTAGGTCTGTGCAAATTAATTTTCAAGCACTTAATGCCTGCACTAAATATTCTTTAGAAGTTCCTGCATCAGCTTTGTTTGTGTGCATAGATTGTAACTGCGAGTGTTTTCAGCGATTTTTCTTATGGACGGCACCGTACAATGCTCAAACATGGTACATAGACAAGCTACTTGGCTACAAAGGCTGCGTCATGACTATACCATGAAGGTTTTCACCACCTTTTGTTTTATTGCACAATGAAGAAAGGAATCCTTAATTTGAAGAGTCAAACGCCTTTCATGCACATTTTGTTCTGGTGGCGTCCGATGTAGCAGTCGTAATCAATGCACCTTTCAAAGCTCTCTGTGGTCTCAAAGCATGGGATGCTGCCAGTCGGACATAATTTTCAGCATCTGGCATGTGACAGGTGTCTGTTGTGGGCTAAGTAAGTCGTCACACAGCCAAAGCATCGACAATAATTCTTAACAATGGAGCTGTTTAATGTTGAATTCCAATGGCGGAGTCGGAGCAAGCTTTTCTGCTCCTTTTGGAGCAAGTGTGTTCCAATGGCAGAGTGAGGGCGGGAGTCAAGCGTTCCAATGGGAGAGTCGGAGTGGATTCGGAGTGGGAGTCACTCCGTGGAGCAGGAAAGGTTGCTCCGCCAAAATCGGTGGAGTCGACTGGAACTCGGCATGACGTACTGCCTTTAACACGTTTGCCTGCTTGGGGGCACTGCCGCTGTCGCGCGTTTTGACAGTAATGGCGGACGACATGGGCGTCTGGGCAAATTGTGCGGCACTGCTTCCGCTGATCGATAGCGACAGCTCTGAGTCAGAAAACTCCAGTTCCTGCACAAGCGACTCATCGAATAGTGACAGTGACGCTGAAACTGCCACGTTTGAGCGGGAATTCGACAGTGGAATTAGCAGAAGGGAATAACTACACGCAAGGTATTCTGGGCAACTCAAGCACTTCCGCTTCCTTCTTGCTCCCATGCTTGCTCCGGCAGCACGGATTGTTTTCCAATCGCAGATTTGGAGGCATTGCTCTACGCCAGAGTTGAGTGCTCGCTCGCAGAGTCCATCGGCTGCTCCGACTCTGCCATTGGAATTCAACATAAGCTTGGCAGAACTCTGCATGGAGTTGGTGGATATGCGCCACTGAAAGCAGGTGTGTGCCAAGCAGTTCCTAGCATAGCATAGCCATGCATAATATAGTATAGAGAGGGTGAGGAGCGGTTGAAGCATGGCATAGCCTTGCAAAGTATAGCAAGGTGATGGGAAAGGGAAGTAGGAGTGATGTGGGGTTGAGGAGGGAAAGGAGGAATGGTGAGGGTAGTTTGAAGAGGAAAGGCGCCTAATTTCTGCAGCCCAGTCGGGAGCACGGTGCAGCGCCAGGTGAGGGTATAATACCAGGTACAGTACAATATAGCAACGGGGTAGGAAGGAGACGTGAGGGTGAGGAGGGTAGAGAGTAACATAGCATAGCCTTGTATAGTATTCACAACTTTCACGTACCGTGGTGCCGCCGAGCGGTGGCCGCCGGAAGCTCTGTAGAGATTATTGAAATTTTGGACCCGCTGGAGTCAGCGACTGTTGCCGCTTCGTTTGTCTCGTTTGGGGTCGTTTTGCGACGGTCTCGATATTAGCGTGACACTTCCGGTTCCTCAATGTGAACGGAAAATTAAAAGGCAACTGATTTTACTGTGAGCTTTGATGCTCACAGCGTACAGCGGAAGGCAAAGCAAGCCTCCCCTTCAGACTAGCGCCTCAAAAAACCATGAGTAGTTAAGCGGGTTAAACTTCGCAAGCAAATAAGCAAGGCCCATGAGTGTATGCAACATATCCCATTTTGTGTCCGAGTATATATTTACTACCTCATATCACATTTCTCGAGCTTCCTTCCTCAGCTCTACACGTTCGCTGTGGAGACAGCACCAGAATTGATTAGGAATGTGGTCCGCTTCTAGAATATGAACGGTCTGGTTTCAGAGCGTCTATCGCATCATTCCATGCCTGAAGTGGCTGTGAAGTGACTCCGTGACCTCCACATCAGCCCTTTTTGTTAGGTATTACTTGCTGATGGCGCTGTTTCTTCGTCCCTGTCCCATACGATTTTATTTAATGCCCTTCTCAATTACCGAAAACGTAGAATGATAACAGGAACGTCACTTCTTAAACGTGAAAATTGCGTCTTGCCACTGGTTCCATTTGCTGCTTGTCAACTAATTGTGACATTCAGCTGTCTTTTGGTTCTTCTTTTTAATCAAGAAAGTGCAATAAAGTCATATTTCGAATAATCGCACATGCCTCAAGTGGTTCTTGTGCTTCGGTCTCGAAGGGGAGCACTTTTTTTTAGGGGCAAAGCTCCTTAGGGTGTGGGTCGTTCCCTCCTCTGTAGTAGTACGTATGTAGCCATCTCTATTTTAATGAATTGCTCACTAGATGGTGTTTCATGTATTTCTTAGAGCTCTAGTTTAATTAATTGCTCACTAGATGGCATTTCATGTATTTCTTAGAGTTGCTGTTTAAAGATGACAGATGGTGCTTGTATAATGCGAATGGTGCATGTCATTGGATGCCTTCGATCGTAAAAGGCACTCGCTCTTGGTGTGCTTTTTCTTTCGCTCGGAGTCGCCGGATGGAGGCAGACAAGGCACTTTCTCTTTCGCTCGGGAGTGGACACTTTCCCTGCATTTCACTGATCACAAAGCGGTGATAATGAAGGGACCACGTAAACCAACAGTACAATAAAAGTTTGATGTTTAATATATACACGGTGTTTCACACTCTTTATATGATGTACTGGGCGAATTTCACGGAAGAGTTTCACTGTTTACCGATGATTCCCTCTGGAGCTTCGCCCCACTCATCATCATTCAACCCGTGGATATGCTGTGATTTTTTCTCGTTTGCTTACATTACTTCGTGCTTTGAAGTGAGTTGAGCAAGCTACGCGGTACAATGCAATGCAAGCAAAAATGAGATAAAGCACGTCTCCGAGAATATCGGTGACATTACTGAGAGATCTTCTGACTCTCCCATTATCATATTGTGCTAGCCACACAACAGGCGTTGCAAAGCACGATTAAGCGCCGCAAGCAACGCGACGAGTGTGTTTGCCTTATTTACAATTGTGTGCATATTTATCTTCCTAATGTAGTTGCAACCACGTACCCGATATTCCTTTACTTGTTACAATATGTTACCACCAACCCTGCTTTCATAAAAAAAACATAAATCGGAGTGCAACCGAAGCGCAAAGAACTGAACTCTTCGACAAACGTGTACGTTCCAAACCGTCTGTAGCGGGCCCATAAGATCCACGACCGCCATGTTGGATGTACAGTTGCGCCATCTATAGGCCGTGAAAGTTGCGAATAGCAACAGGCCGGGAAGGAGATCGAAGTGAGGGTGAGGAGAGAAAGGAAGAGGGAGAGGGTAATAATAATATCTGGGGTTTAACGTCCCGAAACCACGATATGATTATGAGAGACGCCGTAGTGGAGGGCTCCGGAAATTTCGACCACCTGGAGTTCTTTAACGTGCACCTAAAGCTAAGTACACGGGCCTCAAGCATTTTCGCCTCCATCGAAAATGCAGCCGCCGCGGCCGGGATTCGATCCCGCGACCTGCGGGTCAGCAGTCGAGCGCCATAACCACTAGACCACCGTGGCGGGGCGAAGAGGGAGAGGGTGAAGCATAGCACAGCCATGGACGGGAGAGGGCAAAGCATAGCAGTCTTGCATAGCATAGAGTTTCCTCAAATGACCTAGAGGGAACTCTGGCGCTGCGATCGTTCAGCCACCATGGGAATGATGGGTAGCACACGGATTTGCCTAGTCTTCATGCCTGTGGGCTTCGAACGCACTTGTGGCTTTGTTTAGTGCTATGTTTTGGTTTTCTTTCGGATAAAAGAATGGATCGTTGTGAACTTCGTGACCAGATTTGAATCGGTGAGCCTAAAGAAGTTAAAGTGGTGAAGTGAAACTGCTGATTTTTGCTGAACTTCGTTTTGCGACAAAGCGGATGCAGGCGACGCGGAGCCAAACGGAGCCGAAAGAACGAAGTTTAGACAAATCCGTGTACTACCCATGATTCCCATGCTGGCTGAAGCACGGTGCATTGCAGCTCCCATAGACACTAGCGCCAGAGTTCTCTCTAGTAAGTATTGTAGGAAACTCTATGTTGCATAGTATAGAATAGGAAAGTGTGGGAAAGGGAAGTGAGGGTAAGGAGGAGGGTAAGATCAAAAGCTCCGCTGTTTCTTCAGTCTTCGCAGAACTAATGCATAGCTGCCCCAATCTTATTTTTAATACGAAGAAGTTGCCGCTTAACGTCCGCCGCCTGATACGCTTGCACAAACTGCTGCTGCAACTATGACAGTTGCAAACGAGTTCTGCGGAACAGGGGCGTAGCCAAGGGGGGGGTTGGGGGGGGGTTCACCCCCCCCCTGAAATTTTTCAGTTTTGCTTGCGTATATATACACGCACACACACAAACGCACGCACGAACATACATAAAGTATGGTTGAACCCCCCCCCCCCCCCCGGAAAAAAATTTCTGGCTACGCCCCTGCTGCGGAACCCCGCAATGTGGCGGAAGGGTTACGCACACGTTTGTAGCACGAAGCCACAAGGAAAGCTACAAGGATTTCTCAAAAAGGAAAGCTTCTATTTGATAAATTCGTCCTGGTCCGGGAATCAAACCCAGGACCAAGGCCTTTGCAGATCGGTCGCTCTACACACTAAGCTAACCAGGATGCTAGCTATTGGCAGTGCGAGGGCGAATTAGTCAACAACTTGAAGCACATGGTCACAGAATATTGCAAATGCGTCACAGACCGCGTCACTTCCACAAATGTAGGCTTACGCGCCTTAGAAAACGGACACAGCACTGCGTTTACGTAATAAGCGCCTACGCGAAAGTCTGAAAGCAAATACACACGACTTACGACAACTATATAAACAGCGCTTTCCAACATTCATTTTTCCACACATACCACCTCTTCCGCTGATCAGACTGTTATCAACGATCAGTGTTCGCATCCCTGTCGCGAACACATCCACACATGAAGCAACGTTTCTTGCTTCATGTCTCCGCAGTGATGCCTCCTTCGCGCCTCCTTCAGTGCAGCTCACTGGCCTACACGCTTCCTGTGCATGCGCACACTCACGAAGTATATGGATTCAGTTCACCAATGCGCTACCTGACACTTCACAACTTCGAACCACCGCACAGACGATGCACACACGCACGAATAAATGAAGGTTCGTTCATCACGCGGCTACGATGCCTCGCATTCCTTTAGTACCTTTAGGGACCGTAGCAGAGAATACCGTAGCACCGCGTCGCCGATCGCCGCCATGCGAGCGCGGTGGCGAGCGACATTTGCGGCCAGAAATGTTACTATTTTGTGTGGATGAACGAAGGGAATTTTGAGGGCTAATTTCTTTGTTTGACACAACCTTAATGAAAACCAGAAGAGAAATATTGTTTCTGCCAATTCGTTGATGCAGATAAAAACCCTCAGACGCATCTGAAACAAAGCGAGCTTCACGGGAGTGTTGCGCGCGCGCCTTTTTAGATGCGAACACGGTGGATGCGAACTTTGCGAAGCATCTTTAGCTCGGGGCTGTGTCCGCGCTTCACTGCGCATGCGCGTCCTCTCCCCCTCTCGCTTGCCTCATGCGCAACGCCGCGATGAGCGCAAGCGCGTCCCCTCTCCTACGCTCCCCCCACAGTATGTACATTTTTCTTTTCTAAGGCAGTCCGACCTTGCTTAAAGAGAGCTTCCCCTTCAATTATAATAAAATGCCTCCCTGCCACGCTACCAGTAGTACACCCGCTAGTAGCATTTCTTTGGCAACGTTGCGTCAACAAGGCATGCACATGCACCCGGCGCTATGTGTGTAAATTACAGAGCCCCATCACAGTACGAAGTTTTCAGTCTTTCAAAGCTAAGGGGAGTTGTGGCCATAGTGAGTGGGCTCCTTTCACGACATTCATCTGCGAGCTCTCGCAAATCAACCAGAAGTTGGCAGCATATGCATAGCCACAAATAAAGGCTGGCTGGAAACAGCAGAGACAGCAATGTAGACATTGCAATAAAAATGTTTTGATGGTGGGATACGAGCCCTAATCTTGTATTGAAGTGCAATGCTCAAAACACGTCACAGGTTGAATGCTTCATGAGGTGGGGGAAAAAATGTTTATTAATTTCCGGGATGTAAGCAAGTACATTAATACGCTTAATGTATCACAATGCTGACAGTTTGCTTTCTGAAATCCATAGCATGATGATGCTCGGCACATTTTCAGAAGTCAGTCTTATTTTGTGCATACACTCACCTCGAGGATGCATGAAGATATTTAGTCCACAGAATTTTCACATTTCCTTCTAATTCTAGTTCCACGGTGTTGCTATATAACATGTTTACTGAAGCAATACTGCACAATCTCTTGTCACCAACCATTCATCTAGAACATTACTTACAGTACACACTCTTTTGTTTAGCGTTCAGGATGCATGCTTTGCATAACTTTCCTGCTAACAATCTTGTTGCCACCCCTTAAAATGAATGCTTTATACATATTCACGTGAGCATGAATAAATTTTTTTCAGTTCTATATACGCTTTTCTGTGTGGGAGCACATGTGGCGATGAGCATTTTTTATGTGTAAAGGATGCACTGCAGTAGACTCAGGATAAGGGATGCTCTCCTGTGTGGGTGCGCATGTGGGTAATGAGGTGTGCTTTCTGCAAAAATGATGCATCGCAGTGGTCACAGGAAAAAGGACGCTCTCCTGTGTGGGTGCGCATGTGGGTAATTAGGTGCGTTTTCTGCAAAAATGACGCATCGCAGTGGTCACAGGAAAAGGGACGCTCTCCTGTATGGGTGCGCATGTGGTTAATGAGGTGTGGTTTCTGCGAAAATGACTTATTGCACTGGTCACAGGAGAAGGGACGCTCTCCTGTGTGGGTGCGCATGTGGCTAATGAGGTGCGCTTTCTGGGCAAATGACGCATTGCAGTGGTCACAGGATAAGGGACGCTCTCCTGTGTGGGTGCGCATGTGGGTAATGAGGTGAGTTTTCTGCAAAAATGATGCATCGCAGTGCTCACAGGGAAAGGGACGCTCTCCTGTGTGGGTGCGCATGTGGGTCTTGAGGGCCCCACTGACTGAAAAGGATGCATTGCAGTGAGCACAGGAATAGGGACGTTCTCCTGTGTGGGTGCGCAAATGAGCCACGAGTTTGGAGTTCTCAGTGAATGCAGCTGCACACAAGTGGCACTGGAAGGGGTATTCGCCCGTGTGTATGCGAAGGTGTCTGTTCATAGATCCCCTTTTCTTGGTCACATAGCTGCAGTGCTGGCAGGAATGCAGTTCCAATGAAGGGGACTGCTTCAGCGATACCAAAGACAAGGAACCTGCAATGTCATAGGAAGCATAGAAAGGCAACGCTTACTATGTACCACAAACTACATGGCAGTGGACTATATGGCAGTGCACATGACTATATAACTACATGGCTGCAGCCCCAGAAAATAAGGAAGAATTGCCACACACATAACTGTGATACCCTTGGCCTACCCAAACAAGTTACTGATGTGGTAACAGTACTCTAACTCCATACATCTCTCTCCAAGTTCCCAGCTGTCTCCACATAAATACTAGAACATATACATGAGAACACCTGCTGCCGATACATAGACGTCCGATTTGGAAGCAATTCAGATATATATAAAAAGCCAAAATTATTTCTGTATGTGCCACTATGGTATGCATAAACCATTTAACTAACTATTGCACTGTTTCCTTGCATAAAAGAATCTGTACAATGCAGGAAACGATATTTGAACACATGGGCCTTACAGGGCAAAATGTAAGTGAAAGAAGTGAATATGACAGAAAGTGGAAAATACAACAAAGAACAAAGCAGTTAGAACGATAACAATAGCATCACATTTCTTGACGAAAAAAATGCAGGAACACTTCTGAACAGAGCACAATTACTTCATTCTCAATATGTACAAGCACAGTTTACCCACTTGCAGATAACATTTTTATATTGCTTGAATAAAGTCATGATGACAAAACAGAAAAACTTGGAGGACACTTGAGCTTCGCCTTCAAGAGTAGAATGTGATAACATCATCAGGCCCTGTTCATGTCGCCTTCTCATTCGCCAGCCAGGCTTCGCTTCAGTGGACACTTCAACCATGCTGAGACATACACAGTGGGACACTCTGTTGACGCTGTTGCTGATGATAATGATTAATCATCCCTCAGTATTTTGTAATAGGTGTGCCTTTAAACCACCCACTCGTTGCACAATTGGTGTGAATCCTGCGGCAATCCTACGCGTTTGCCACGCAATACTGCGTGCTATGCTACTCATAGCATTAGAAATAAATTGTTCCTTGGCTGGTACAACAGCAGGATGAAAATAAAGAGAGATGATGCACGATAATTTCAAGAATGTGCAGATTTGAAAGCACACCACAAAAACACAATACTTTACAGGGCAAAAATGTGAATGAAGCAATCAAGATTTCCACAGTAAACATAATTCCATATCATTGTTAACCTTCTGCAGTACAAACGCAAAATGCCGCAACATTGTGTTACAGTGACTAGTCTACAAGGCTGTTTCTCTCAGCTACATTTCCACAAATATTCCCGCTATCGAACTGATACAACCACATGGGTTACAAGCTACCTAGCCTAAATCAATGCCTTGTCAGTACAGGCGCAATTTATGCTCAACATTTTAAATGAACCCATTCACTTCTTAAGATTTTCAATAGAATAAAACAGCAAAATGAAATATCTGATTTCACTTGACTCAAAATAACCGATCCGAAGCAGCAGCCAATAAACATTCTCACATCACTGTCACAATTTTGAGTTCACAAGAGATTAAGCAGACATAACACAGTAAACAGGCGAATGATTTCTACGAAGCTGGCTCAATTCATTTCTGGCAGTTTCTGAAGACGCATCTTCTTGGATGCTTCATACCAAGAATGGACCCATCTGCAACAGCATAGATATCATTGTTGAAGTCAGAATAAACACACGGTGCACCTACACATACTTTGACCCTTGGCATCAACTAGACTTCCACATAAGAAATTATGTGCATTTCTTGCTAACACCCCCTGCAATTGATCTTTTACTTATTTCCGTAACCAATTACATGTATCCAGCTAGGTTATTCAGGACACAAGCCGTTGTGGGCAATAAAAACTTGAACACTTCCATTTTGGAGTAACTCTACAGTTGAACCTCTACGGCTGTGCCATGCAGCAGCATATAGGATGCAAATGTTCAGACAAGCAAGTTGAGCTGCTCAGTATTTGTTTCCTTATATTAGCTATCCATGCTGGCCCACTACTTGAAAAAATGCTGCTATGGCTTGAAAAGCATGGCTGCATCAGATGATGATTCTACGAAATCAAGTGTATGGGCCATTTTTTATGTTTTTCGCTCGACTTCTCAGAAGCATCTCCCTTAAGCCCCAGTAATAATTCAGTGGCGCATTTTAAGGATGACGGGGATGTTTCAGTGCAAACTACCCTTCCTTGGTGCAGGTATATGCCACAAGTTTTCATTGCCTTCAGAAGTGTTTTCACAGTAAACAAGATGAATGACAAAAATGTTGAAAAGCAATTTGCAATGTAGTAGCATGGAAAGGGCTGCACAATATCCACTGAAATAGAGTAGGTCAATTCAACTGCACGAATATTAATGAGCATAGAGAAATATTGAAAATGCAATAAATCACATTTATGTAGTTGCTTAATTACTTGACACAACAACTTGTAACTTGAGTCAGTTTTACCTTGTAGGAATCAATTGCACATGGTTACTTATTTTGTCTAATAAACGCGAACAGGTTGTAAACAAACATATTCATGCTAGAGACACACAGCTCCACTTACTAAGATATGGCCACATACATGTATTAAAACCTATTGTTCAAACATTCCAAACGAGCTACGTCAAGCTGGTGTACCATTTTCTTTTCCTGAACAGAAATGTTTATCCGTCCACTGTATGATGTACACATTGAAAACAGGCAGGACCGCGCTGATAACCTGACAAGTGGTTTAGACCCCTTGTCATCCAGCCAAAGGGTTAGACCAAACTAAGCAGCCTTGAAAATTCTGGCCCCTTTGTTGCGTTACTACGCACTACTGCAACTGAAGGGACATTGAGGACTAGTATTAAATTAACCAGAAGCCTCTCAGTGCTCATTGGTGCATGATCATTTCGTTTTGGTGCACTGAGGGGTCACAACCACAGGATAGACAGTAATGTCTTTTGCTCCCTGCTTCTCAGTGCCTTTCAAGTGATGCTGCTGCAGCCATCAAAATTAAGCAATGAGGGAACTCAAGCAAGTGTGTACAACACATTTGTTATTTAAAAAGTTTGAGGTTGATTAAGCTTCACCACACTGTTATGAACAATCAGTATTTGCATTTCTGCTTCAAACAAATCAACATACTATACTTGCCGACAACTTTTCTTGGCACTGAAGGGAAAGCTACGGGGGTGGAGCGTCTGCACATGTACTGCTACGTGAAGTAGTCCGATTTGGCGCACATCTCGTAACGCCGTGGAGTGTGATGGCTAGCGTTGCACTTCGACGCAAACGCTGCTTAGCGTCTAAGGTACGAGTAAAAGGCGCGACTTTTTCACGCACGCAAAAACGCAAAGTGACGACGTGTTCAGTAAAAGGAATGCAGATATCTCGCTTCTGTGCGCTGCGTTCCGTCACAAAAGCTACATGTAGAAAATGAAGGAGCATTTTATATATCTCACGCAGAAAATACGGACGCAATTGTGGGACTATATTCATTAGCGGTAGGATACATGCATTGTGGCTCTGTAGCCTTCGCTTCAATGCCAAGAAAAGTTGTCCGCGAGTATAGTAACGTTTCTTTCTTTATGTCGCTGCAGGGATGCCTCCTTTGATTCTCCTTTTGCGGAGCACACTGGCCCGCACACAATCACTTCAAACCATGCGCAAATAACTAAACAACACGTGCACAAATAACTAAACATTCATTCATTACACAGCTACTATGCCTTGCATTCCATTTCACCGCGCTCACAAGTCACAATGCACCACTCTCAGTCACATCCCTGCGATGACGCGAGCACGCAGACAACATTTTCGGCGAGAAACGTTACTGCTTTGCCCGTTTGTGGAGACATTGTTTCCACAGATTTGTTAGTGCACAGAAACCCCGGACTGTTGTAAATAACAATAACCTATCCATTTATTCATATGTAATATTTGAATGAAGTGAAGCGAGCTTCCCAAGACTGCTGCACGTGCACACTTGTTGCCTTCGAGTGTGGAAATTTCCATCCTCCAGGTGGAAGAAAAGAACTTGCCCAAATTAGGATAAATGCCCAGGAACACGCCCGTCGGACACACAATGTTTAGTTGGCACTGAGATAGTCCAACATTCACAGTGACAGTGCTGCATTTTATACATGTTGGCCAAGCAGCAGTGCTGATGCGTTTGCACACGGTATTCCTTAATAAACCGCTGCACTATGTTTGTGATGCCACGCACGATCTTGTAGCCGTTTTACTCAACGCTGCTTTCATGCACTCCACACTGTCTTTCTTTCACGACCACTGTAGTGAGAGCTCAGAGCAAACTCAGGCCACCTTGCATAGCACCCCAGAACATGAATTCATGGGAAGCATATGAACAAGTTGTATCGACGATCACGTGACCAGGGAAAGGGTAGGAGGTCACGTGATTGACCGCAGAGAGCTGACTGAAGGAGTGAGAGGAGGATAACAAATGGCGTTTGCGGAAAAGAGGTCAACTGGTGAGGAAGCAACGAGACCAGGCGAGACCTCAGCGTCCGCGTTGGACTGTTAGTGCCGGGCGATTGCGCTGCGCGGTGGCGGAGTCGGCGCTTACTCCGTGAGTGTGACGCACGCAGTGCTGCGCTGGCTGCTCTCGCACACGGCATTATATATACGGGAGTTGCGGCCGCGGCGGAACGCGACCGTGCATGTCATACAAAGCAGCAGCGCTTGTAACGCTGCTTGCGTTCCAGCGCAACCGTCTGAGTAGTAATGCGCGTTTTGGGCGGGTGGAATGGGCCAGGGCCGCACTGGAACGTTCCAGCGCGGCATCCACACAGCTTAACCTGCAGAAGAAACAGCAAAGAAACTTTTAGCGAAAACTTTGCCGAAACTTGGGAGCAAATTTGTCCGTATGCATTTTTTTTTTCGCTACAGCCAGTATCCAAATTGTAATTCCACTACTTCCAATTCAGCTTCATAGGCTAGTGCTTGAATAATGCAATCATTACAATGATTACATGCTTTCCTGTATTTCAAAGACATACCGCATTTTCAGGATTATAATGTGCGCCAGAATCTAACTAGTCGCTTACACCATATTTGACAAGAAATGACTAATGTGCTTATGTGCCTCACTTCTTTGCAATCACCACAAAGGAAACAAGCGGCCGTACGTTACCAAAGCAGGGCGGAAGTTGAGTTCGTAGACCGTCAATGCACATGCGTCGTCCGCACCAATGTTTCTATGAACTTTGGTTTAGTTGCCGTATTGTGGGCGTTTGACGTTCCGCAACGCATAGGGTACACAACGAAATAACGTTAGCGTTCGTCGCCGCTGCGCATGTGTCGTACGCTATCCTCTTGCGTACCCAAGTGGCGAAAAAGCGTACGCACATACCCAAAGAACGCTACCTTTGCGTACCGTATATTCTAGGATCGAGAGTCTAGAGATCGAGATGAAAAATGAGAGCTTGTCTAGCTTGTCTGCTTGTCTAGCGACCAGTGTTGTCAGGTCAGACAAGCCGGCATAGCCAAAAGTCAGAGAAACTAGCAAAAAAAAAAAAAAAAAGATTTGTAGCCAAATACAGCCATTCTTATCTGCAGTTTACTTTGGACATACGTGGGACATACATTTTCACATTCGAATGCTACACTATTTTAGCAGCGGAGCTGATTAAAGTGAAAAACTATGATCATCATGATCGGCCTGCCAGCGCGCGCTCTCTTCGTCCTCGTCTTGTTGGTCTTCTTCGCTCCCAGAACACGTGCGCCGATTTGTCCGGCGTGGTATGCAATAACCTGGATGCGCAAAAGAATGAGTACGGAGAGAGAGAGAGAGAAAGAAGGGGAAGAAAGACATGGAAAAAAGAGAAAAAACAGAGAGCAATACAGCAATAAAAAGAGATAGAAATAAAGGAAGAGAGACAAAGCATACCGTAGCAACGTCTACAATAGTATAACAAGGATGTGGGAAAAGGAAGTGAGGGTGAGCAGTACGGAGCAGAGAGGGTGAAGCATATATAATATAGTCACATCGTCAAAGTGGGATGCTGCGCTACGCAGTACGGATTTCAGGACGCAGCTATGGGCAGTCCAACGGGCCCACGACGTGGCGGACAGGTTAGGCCTATCTGTCCCGACGTGGGAGCGGCCCGCTACGTGCTAGTTCACGCCCCGACGGACCTATATAGTTTAGCATATCAAGGGGTTGGAAAGAGAAGTGAAGATGAGGAGGAGGGGAAAGTGTGAAACATCGTATATATCCACATGTAGTATACACACTCTAAAAAAATATAGAGTATTTGGGGAGTATTTCTGGCACACAACAATAAGCGTGAAAGGTGAAAGTATTGATATTCAAGGTTAATCTGAAAAAGAAAAAAAGAATGGTAACTAAATTCTGCAAGCTGTGTCTCATCAGTCTGTTGCTTTTGGAAAGCGACCTTTTAATGCAAGCTTTTGCATTGGAAGTGCCCAGTGTATGACGGCACCACCGTGGTGAGGGCTTGTTGGTTGCTTGGGGGTCATATACTGTCGCGATGCAGGACCAAGGCTACCTCTTTCATTCTGTACCATAACGAGTCAGCTCAGCATCCCACGTTCAACAGTGGTGCATTAGAACGGTTGCTGCTATACGGACCAACTGACACGTTCAAATTGCTGGGCACTGTACGTACCAACATGCTTGAGCTTTCTTCAATATTGTCATGATGGTGAGGAAAATCAGGACACAGTCAGTAGAGATGAAATGCTTTATTGGGCGAAATTGTGCCCAGTAAAAGAAAGACTTTGAGTACAAGCAACACTCGCTGTACAATGATGACGGCAAGCACGGATGTCGACTAAGCTAATCAGTGGTAAGGTGTGTTGGCATTTATACATGTGGCATCGAAGAATCCAGCGTTATTGCTGGTGGCCGCGTTCATTCCAGAATAAACTCCATTGTTCGCATTGTGCACGCAATCGCACAGGAAGATTCCAAAATAATCGGGAACGTTCCGAGACATTCCAGCACAACCTGCGCAAGGCAGTGGTTACGCGTATAACAGGCTGGTTACATAAAAACAGAAAAAGAGGCTCGTGTGGTAATATGTGTTGCATCCAACGCTTTACAGCGTTGCATCGAACGCGCTGTGGCGTTGCGCCCAAAGCAATGGCTTTGTTTACCTGTAAAATACAAGTGTGTGCATTTCAGTGCAGCAAAGCCATGGCAGGAAAGAAAAGGGCTTCTTTGGAGCAAGCTTTCTTCTGCTACAGATGGCAGAATGTTTTTCGTCTCTTCGCAAGGCGTCATTTTCTGTCTGAGTAGACTATTTCACTTGGCAAAAAAAGGAAGCATCTGGCAGTAGTGATAGGCAGGGTGAATCGGTCATCGCCATCTGCCTCCCACATATAATCTCAACACCAGCAGCATATCAAGCGGGGCTTAGGCCCTTAAGCCCCACAGACTCCAAGTGACCAAGCTTTCTGGGCGACTTACTGGGCTTAAGCTCTGTGAGTCACCTGGAAAACGTCACTTTATACCTGAAGCAAGACTGAAAGTTGGGTGAGTTGGGGATACATTATGGGAAAAAACAGCATGCAAACGGACGGGACGAAGAAAGGCAACACAACACAAGCACTGTGTTGTGTTACCTTTCTTTGTCCCATACGTTTGTTTGCGCACTGTTTTTTCCCATAGTCAAATTATATGTGCAAACATAATGATATGGTAGCAAAACAAAACACAGGAGACAAACCTGTCAACGTTTTACTGCATTCTTGTGTGTCTCCATTTTTCCTGGTGTGTTTGTTGCTCCATACACTTAATTGGTAGAGTTCAAGCAGATCCACACATCACAGTTTTCTTTTCTTGCATTCCACTGAAGAAGACATGCTTTCACAACACATTCTTTTGAAAACAATAATCTTATCAAATACATAGTTGCCTTTTCTGTTGTGCTACACTTCTGGTTGAAAGAAGCTCATCTGTGAAATCTGCCCACTTACGACTGAAGTGGGCACATTACTGAGCAGACTATCGTGTGGGGATGAACTATTTCATAGACGAAGTAATCAGCTTTATTTAACTTGATGTCCCCAGCACTGCAGCACAAGACAACATAACCGACATTCAAAGTGAGCCATACCTTTGATATCCTGGCATCACAACAATGTCAGCCAAAGACACTTATCAATATTCTCTTAATCATTCACAATGACAGGCTCCTCTAAAGGTCCATGTTGTAAGAAACTCTATACCTGAGGGATCCAAAGACATTTAGAGGCACTTTACAACTTAACCTCAAGCAAGTAAACCAATCAGTCGATTAGGTAAAAAAAGGCATGCGTGTGTATGCTTGACCTTTAGGGCTTCTTGTTTGCATGACAAGAGGACATGTGGCGAATGAGGTGGCCTTTCTGTTTAAATGACCCATTGCAGTGGACACAGGAAAAGGGACGCTCTCCTGTGTGGGTGCGAATGTGATGCTTGAGATCGGTGCCCTGAACGAACGCAGCCGGACACAGGTGGCACGGGAAGGGGCGTTTGCCTGTGTGTCTGCTAAGGTGTCTCTGCATGTGCGTCTTGTATTTGGTCACATAGGTGCACTGATGGCAGGAGTGCAGTCCACCTTCTACAGACACAAGTGAATAGTACTGCTCCAGAGATGCCAAGGACAAGGAACCTGAAAATGCACACGGAGTAAAGGAAGGTAATGCAAACCATGTGACACACATTACATGGAACTACAGTGCGGCACCCAACAATCAAGAAGGCTTGCTGAACTTGTAAGTCAAGTGTACTCGATAATCATCGCCTACCTGAACCACATGTTACCACAATGGTAAAAGTGCATTGACCTAGTACATGACTAAGTTAAGTACTCATCTCTCTGTACATAAATAGTATGTTTCATAAATGCGAACACATGCTGCCAACAGATGGAGACTGGATTTGGATGCAATTATGGTACTATACACAACACATGTCACCAAAAAAAATTTTTTTTGTCCAAAAGTTAAAGCATTACATTTGTCTTGCAAAGCTGGCTTTTTAAGATGAGTTGGCACCCATTATTGAATCAGAAGCTTTTAGATTCGTATTCAATTATGTGCAGGAGGGTTTGCAAATATGCCCACAATTTTTCAATGCATTAAGGTAAAAACATCAACTTGTTTGCTACATAATCTTAAACAGGGACCTTATAGAAATGCACAAAAAGATAAATCAATTAAAAAAAATGCTTTTGAATGTGGTGACACACCTTAAACAGATAATTTCTTTCTACATGTGTTACTACATGAAGCACGAAACCATTAAACTAATTAGTGTAATTTATTTTCCCATAGAAATATCCGTACAATCCAGCACAACAAAAGCATCACTCGATATTTGAACATATGAAATATATCCCCTTCAGCGGCGGTGGCTTCGTTTGTGTATGCAACTGGTTTATGCTAGTTGTGCCAGCTTGTGGCCAAAAGAGAGCAAGATACATTGCTCATTAGACGCACTGAACCTTCTGCACAATCAATATGTCTTGACTTAACCACAATGTGCTACTGTAGCCGATCACGTTGGTCAAGGCACTATGATGTTCGACGAGTCATTCGACGTGCCATGTTCCAGAACCAATGTCAAATCTGTGACTTTTCTCGAAATGAATGAAACCAAAAACTAATTACGCACACATTTGGAGCCTATTATTTCATTCTTTTTTTGTCAAAATGGAACATGACTGACTGCAGAATAATAAAGTATTTAATCCCACGCTAATTATAATTCATTACTGAAACTCGCACAAAACAACACATTAGTTCATTTTTTTTCTTCGAATTTAATATTGAGTGCCTTGGGATTATGGTATGTGAATTGGACACATTCGTAGACTGTGGGTGGTAATTTGCGCCTGAAGGGGATATGAAATGAAATGTGAGTGAAAGTAGTTGGTATGGAATAAACTAGGAACGAGAACTAAGAAATATGAAAAAAAAAAAGAACACTTACGAGGGTTAGAATAGCAGCACAGTTTTTCATGCTGTAAAGTACAGTGACATTTTTCTGCACAACACAACGAAATGTTACTCCAGATGTATTAGCAGAGTTTACACATTTCTCATTAATGTTATTATGTCTCTTCAATGAAAATGTAAATAATACAACAAAATACCAGAGGTACCTCATTCACCAGAGACTATTTCAGTCCCTTTACGATCAATTACGTCATAGGACACTCCACTTGTTTATAACAAATAACTTCTACAGGTCGAATACAATGGCTATACACAAAAGTCACATTGGGAAAGCCATATTCACATTCCTAAATATCAATGCACTACGAGTGTCTTACACTGAACAGTTTGCTAATTCTGGATTCACTCAGTAAAGGAGTACATTCATTGTAGGCACCACAGTATTCATGTCATGAGCGCACCTAACGTATCAACTGATATACACTGACATATATGATAACGTATAACTGATATATATGATAAGAACATGAATGAAACAAAGATGGCATATTATAAAAGGTAGAGGAAAAAACGCTCAAAAAAGTGTGAATGGTGTCCTATTTGCTCATGAAAAAGACTACAACTACATATAGGTTTTTTAGGAAACAATTGTTCCTGTGTTAATGGCACTGAAATGGGAAAATGAGTCAGTTAGTCCATATAAATTTCAAGATTTTGCTGATTTAAAAGCACAATACAAAAAAACATGAAAGTTTACAGAGCTAAGTGTACAATGAAGGAGCACAAGTTTTTCCACTTTTAACTTACTTCAATACCATTGTTAACATGTTGCAGTGCAAAAGCAAAGCGCCACTACCAAGTGCTGTCATAAATTATCAACAAAAATATTTTTCATAAGTACGCTTTCATGAACACGTGTGTTGTCAAGAGACCAGTAAGCACAAGAGTAGGCATACCCAACTACAAGGCTTGAACGATTGCTTTGTAAAGACAGGCACAATTCCTTTATGCTGATGACTGAAACTTAAACACTGCAACGACATCCAGTGTTGTAACAATTTCAAAAGACTAACAGGGATAACAACAAATAGCTGATTTCACTTGTTTTAATATAATCAAGGCGTTAATCAGTAAGCATAGTCACATTACAGTCACAATCCTAAATTCATAACGAGGTAAACTGGTACAAAACAGGGCAAGCAAAAATAATTTCTAAGAAGCAGCTTGTGCAATAGAATTCTGTCAACATCCAAAGCATGCGACTTCTTAGACGCTCTGCAGAAGGAACATGGCATCTGCAAAACAACAGACCACTCTTAAAGCAAGCACAAACATTCACAGTATGCCCAAACATACTTTTACTTTAATCATTAACCAAATTTGCACATAACAAATAACTTGAAATGAATTACATTTCGTGGCAGGTTTGCAATTGAATGATTATGTTATAGTAACTGAATTACAATGACACTATTTGCATTTTTGGAGGGACAAGCTCTCGTGGGCGATACAAATTTATGCACTTGATTTTGGTGGGAACAATACAGCATGGTATAGAATATCAGCAGTCATGCCATGCGGCAGAATACAGGATGTCAATGTCCAGACAAGCAAACCACGGTGCTCGGTAATCAATTCCTCATCTTAGCGCTCCATGCTGGCAATTACATACTATTCGAACTGATGCTTCTATGGCTTGATAAAAATGGTCACATTGTACATTAATGCTAGGCAATTAGGTATGGACAGTTTTTTTTTTTTACTTTTTGCAGGAAAAGTGGAAAGGTATTCTTTAAGCCCCAGCAATAATGAAGTGCTGCATTTCAAAGCGGTCAAAGATGTGAGAATTCAGCAGTTGAGTAAATATGATCTTGTGTGCAAAGCTTTTATATAAGGCTGCTCGACTTTGCAGGTGCCATTATACAACAGTCCAATAAGAGCCTATTCTACCATCTTACAATACACAGCAGTAATTCTATTATGAATTGTTGTGACGGTATCATAACTGAAGAGTTGTTACAATGTAAGGCTAGTGCTGAAATATCATATTGGACTTGCCAGTTGTGTCCTAGACTTAAATTTCTCAAGTGCTAAACTGTTGTTCATAACACTAACACCCTGGACGTTCTCAAGCAGCATACCTTCATGGCAGCCTAAACTTTTATTTGCTTCTTTCATCCCTTTATAATTAAAGGGGTCAACTTGATCAAATATTCTGAAGCCATTCCACGCCAAATGCCTCAGCCATTTGGTGTGTACTAAAAAAAATTGTACCCGTTTATTGCATTTGAAACAGTGAATTTTCAAGACGTTATGGATGGCAGAAATAATTTCTGGTCATGTTCCCAGCCTTCTAAATTTCGCAGAATGTTGTCCAAGCACTGATCATCAGAAAATTTATTATGAGAGCACAACTTTTCGTGCCAATGACAAATTTGTTTTACATGTTAGGGAAGTATGTTTGCTTAACCAGCCTGAGGAGAAAAAAAATTATTGCAATTGTTCTACCATATACATCTTGATAAATTTTGGTGAAATGTACTGTGTTTGAATTTTCCCCCCAGTAATCTTGCGCTATGTGTGAATATCTGAGGAATGAATACTTACAGAATGGAAGACATATGCTACTGCGTTAAAGACATTTTTAGACCACTTAAGTTTGTAAACATGAAAAAAATGTTAACAAATTTGAGTAAATCTGCATTTTGTTCCACATTATAATTCTATCTACACCACGTGGAGCCAGAATTAAAAACCAACCTTATAACTCAATCAAAAGTAAATAGCTTGCTCTATGTGGCATGTTTTATAATTACTTTTTATTTGTTTTAGGCAAGAAAACAGTTATTGAAATTTATCCTTGACAGCAATCTTCCCACTTATTGACATCCAGTTTGGGTAAAAAATGGAGCCCCTTGTTGCTCTTCCAGCACAACATGACAGAACGACGAAGCACAATATAACTACACAGAGAAAACAGCTTGCTTCAGAGCTACAGTGACAAGCAGATCTTGTCTGTCATTCAGTTTTATTCAACATGTAGACAGACAGCACATAGACCCTTTGTGGCACGAAACCTTTACCCAAGAAAAAGATGTTTACTTACTCTATTAGAGATGGTGCATAATGCAGCGAGGAAGCGCACGCGTGAATCAACCACAAAAGAGCTTGTCAAGCAGTGCCTGGCCACAGACCACTGCGGTTGTGTTGCGTTGTTGGGAAGGGCCCGACAACGGACTTCAAAGGGTTAAAGAGGCCCTGCAACACTTTTCCAGCATTCATAGAATGACCTTATCATCAGAGTTTATTTCCTTAAGAATTCATCACCACAAAATTTTTTTCGGATCCAAATGCCAAAATCAGCCAATGGCCGTGACCCCGCCTATGATGTAGTCGGGCCAGCCTATCACAGAAATTTCTGAGAGAATAATGAGCAATTCCTAGCTGTCACGCCATCTCAGATGTATTAGAAAAAAATGCTGATTTATTGCATTGGAAAAAGTGAATTGCTAGACTATTTCGGAGAGCACAAATTTTTTCGTCATGTGGGAGCCTTTTGAATTTCGCAAAATGTTATCTGAGTGATGCTTCCCAGAAATTTGATTCTGGGAGTATCGTTTCTCATTTCATTACTAAATCAGGTTTGCATATTAAGCAAAGGTGTTTGTGTAAGGTGCTTGAATCTCAATTACTAGAATTATTTGGCCATTATGCCACCACAAATTTTGCCAAAATATTTTATGTTTGCATTTTCCCACCATAAATTTGGGTCATGTATGTATATCTGAGTATGAAATACTTAATTTCAGGATAAAAATATTTTCTGACCACTGAAGTTAGTAAATCTTGCAAGAAAAAATCACAATTGTGAGAAAATCATTTTTGTCCACACTTGGATGCAATTCACACTGCGTGGTGCTCCAAATGAAAATCAGCTTGGTACTTCAATCGAAAACAAATAGTTCTTTTTATAAGGCAAGTTTTATCATTAGATTTTTTTGTTTTAAGCAAGAAAATAGTTTTTGAGGTTTCACCTTGCAATGCATTGAAATGTTTTTTGTCCCGAGTAGATAGTACATGTGATTAATTGTACTGAGGAATTACTGTGTCACTGGGGTTGTTCAGAAATGTTACACTGGTGGCACAAATTATGTCATAAATTTATTTATTTCTTTATTTATTTACAGGTATTTTACAGGCCTACAGAAGGCATTGGGTAAGGGAGGAAGTACAGTTATACACTCTTAATCAATCATTATTTAAAAGCAGTAAATTCATCAGTACAATAAAAGGACTATTAACAAAACATAATAACATGCAACAATAGTATAATAACACTAAATATAAATATGTACATGCGGCAGGATATTGCTCAAATGTCACATGATGATAATGATTATGATAACACATTTTGTAGGCATAAATGTGCTACAATAGCCATTCCCCAACTCATACAAATTTGCCATACTTTGTCAACTAATCAAACACTGCTATGTATAATATTGACGTTTTGGACGTTCTCAAGCATTGACCTTTCACACTGACATAAAATGTTATTTTCCTTAAGTGTCCCTTTAAAGCAAGTTCCAGAGTCATGTATGCTTCTGCAGCCAATCAAAATTCATGTTTGGGCAAGCCTTTGACATCCTGGCATAGCTGTGAAGCCACCCAAAGACACTTCTTAAGAAACTCCCATGAACAACGACAGACTTTTCCGAAGGCCATACACTAGAAGAAACTCAATGACTGAGTGCTCCAAAAACTATTCCACAATGAATTTTACAAGTTACCTATCACCATGAAAATATTATTCAAATAATTCAACGCCCTCCCCACCAAAACAAAAAGTTTGCATCTGACCTTTAGGGCTTCTTTGCAAGACAATGGGACATGTGTTCGCTAAGGGTGTCTCTCAGCGAAAAGGATTCGTTGCAGTGGCAACAAGAATAGGGATGCTCCCGTGTGTGGGTGCGCATGTGGCTAATGAGGTGCTGTTTCTGCAAAAAGGATGCACTGCAGTGGACACAGGAATAGGGACGCTCCCCTGTGTGAGTGCGCATGTGGGTAATGAGGTGCTGTTTCTGCAAAAAAGATGCGTTGCAGCGGACACAGGAATAGGGACGCTCTCCTGAGTGGGTGCGCATGTGGGTAACGAGATGCTGTTTCTGCGAAAAGGATGCACTGCAGTGGACACACGAAAAGGGGCGCTCTCCTGTGTGGGTGCGCACATGGGCCACAAGGTTGAATTTCTGAGTGAATGCAGCTGGACACACGTGGCATTGAAAGGGGCGCTCGCCCGTATGTGTGCGAAGGTGTCTGTTCATATTTGCCTTGTCCTTGGTCACATAGGTGCACTGCTGGCAAGAATACAGTTGCCCTTGCACAGACACCAATGAAAAGGACTGCTCCAGGGATGCAAAAGAGAAGGAACCTGCAAAGCCACCAGAAACACAAGGAGGCAATGCAAATTATGTGTTGACACTATGCATAACTGGGCTGCAGCAGCAGGCAATCAACAATGGTTGCTCCATGTGTAAGTGAGGTACGCGATTATGTTGTCCTGCCCAAACCACATGCTACTGTTACGACAACAGTGCACTGAAACACACTGTGTTTTGTCAAAATTCCCATCTCCTTGTACACAAATGCTATGCTTAATACATGCAAATACCAGGTGCCAAAATATAGAATTTGATTTGGATGCAATTGTGACATTATATCTAAACAGGCAGAATTATTTATACGTGTTCCAATACATTATGGACAAGCCCAGTAAACTAACTATTGTGCTCTTATTTTTTTTTAAATGCGAAGCATTTCTTAGAGAACCTATGGCACTTCGAGTGTTTGTTTGTTTCTTTCTTTATTTGTGTCTGTCTGTCTGTGTCTGCCTAGACGCCTTTGTCTGGGTGCTCTCATGATCGCCTCCTTAACTTAGTGTATACCAAAATTGGCATGGGAGGGTAAGAGGATTTGACGAATATGACTGTTGGTACATATGACAAGAATAACGTGAAAGAGTCCATGTCTTGTACGTCGTCAAACCCTTCTAGAACACTGTGTCCGCATACCAGTTACCACGGGCCCGGCGGTGTACGGGTATGCGCCACAGGTGATTGAAAGTTGATACTACCCAGGAACGGCGAGAAACAGACATTGGTAATTTTAAGTGAGAGAGCAATAAGAAAACCGACATCAGCAGCGTTGACACCGACGAATGGGAAAGAATTAGAATTAGGATCCAGCAGGAATCGAACCCCAGCCATTCTGCGGGCATTCACCTATTCGACCACAGAGCCACGCCAGGTCTGTAAGCAGGGTTTGGAAAAACAGCCTATGCAGGTGTATGGTTCGGTGCAATGTCAATTGTGGTTGTGGTGCAGTCTATATCATATATTACAGTAACTCCTCATACTGAAAGCTAAACATAAACATGCCCACATATCTACTGCACCTAGCACGAGGCATTAATGCAGGCAAATAGGAAATCATTGAATATCAGCAATGTTAACAGTCAATAGTACATGTTCCAGTTTGTAGAGTGCTGGCTCACATATTGAAGTACCACAACATTTTTTATAGCATTGGTCTAATAAATGCCATTACATTAAATGTATTCCTATGATTCAAGCATGGTGGGAAGCAAAAAAATTTAAGTGAATTTATGCGGACCAACATTGAAGCAAGTGAATTGTTACAGCAAAAACAAGAATACTCGACAAAAGAGATTTATGGGAAACAACAAACATATGGGAACGCTAGTTCCCATATGTTGTCATGTTTCTGTTTCTGTCATGTTTCAGCTTCTGTTTACTGTGTGTTGTGGTAATTGTGGTAACATAATTACAGAATTGTTTCTCTCAGCTACACTTGCATGAACAAATATTTTTGTAGGACAAGCACAATTTCGTTACACTAATGGTTGAAACTTAAACTGCAATGAAATACCCAATATTATTCCCAATTTCATTAGACTAACAGTGCAAAAAGTGAATAGTCCATTTCAGTAGTTACCACACAACCAATCCAAGGCAGCAGTCTGTATACAAGGTAACATCGCCGTCACACTCTCAAGTGCATAACAAATTAAGATGCAATGTAATCATATAAGGGTGAACGATTTCTGTGAGGAAGCTGGTGCAATGCATTTCTGGCAATATCCGAAGCATGAAACTTCTTGGTTGCTCCTTAGGAGAAACGGACCCATCTGCAACAGCACACAGATCACTGTCAAGGCAAGCAGAAACACTCACAGTACACACACACATACTTGCATCAACCAGGCTCGAACCTTAGAAGTTCCTTATAAATTACATTCTTTAGTCGTGCTCTAATTGAGCTGACTAGATTTTCAGTAACTAATTCGATGTAATGAGTTATTTTTCGAAAAGACAAGCTCTATACATAGGACAACTCAAATTTGAGCACTTGAGTTTATACAATTGGGAAATAAAAAAATTGTACATCCACAGTTGTGCAATGCAGCAGAATATAGGATACGAATTTACAGGCAACCAAATCAATGTGCTTAGCATTTATTTACTCATCTTAGCAAACCATGTGAGTGAACTGTTAAACAGTGCTGCTACGGCTAAATAACTATGAACATAGATCTGGAAATCAAGTGTAGACCATTTTCTTTCCTGTTGCTGGATTTTTGAAGAAGAATCTGCAACAGCACAAAAATCACTGTTAAGGCAAGCACAAACACTCACAGTACACACACACATACTTGCATCAACCAGGCTCGAACGTTAGAAATTCCTTATAAATTACATTCTTTAGTTGTGCTGTAACTGAGCGACTTTATTTTCAGTAACCAATTCAATGTAACAAGTTATTTTTCGAAAAGATAAGCTTTATACATAAGACAACTTAAGTTTGAGCACGTGTTGAGTTTATATTTTATTATTTATTTTTTTATTTAATACAGATTGCGGACATGAAGTCCATGCAGGGTGGGTAGAACAAATTAGGGCAACAGAAGTAAGAAGTCCTTTAAGTTGAACAATACAATTTTGAGCGCGCACACACACACACACACACACACACACACACACACACACACACACACACACACACACACACGCATGCACGCACACAGACACACACAGAAAAAAAAGACATTTTTAAGGAGACTACTTTGAACAATGCAAGTGTGAAAAGTAAAAAGTTAAACTATTGTTGAGAAATAGTAAACTATAAAATGGAAATAAAAAATTGCACATCCGCAGTTGTGCAATGCAGCAGAATATAGGATACAAATTTACAGACAACCAAATCAATGTGCTCAACATTTGTTTACTCATCTTAGCATACCATGTGGGTGAACTCTTTCAAACAGTGCTGCTAGGGCTCAATAAACCATGTCCACATTGGACATAGATCTGGGAAATCAAGCATAGACAGTTTTCTTTGCTGTTGCTGGATTTTTTAAGAAGAGTCTTCTTTGAGGCCTAGCAAAAAAGTGCTGCATTTCAAAGAGGACACAGAAGTGCATATTTAGCCAGTAAGTAAATACAAATTATGCACAACATTCTGTATGGCGCTGCCCTTCTTTTCTGCGAGCACATGGAGCATGTCTTCAATGTCAATGCCGGCATTTTCATAATTGAAACGAGAAAAGATGACGGTCACAAATTTTGATATTTGAGGTTAATATAAATAGCATGCAAAAGGCGTAGCATGCAGGCAGGACTGAAAGAGACTAACTCATTATCTTTGCTGGATCAATAAAGTTGGGAGAGAAATGGTACAAATGCAATCAATGACATTTTATTGATTGTTCAAGTACTCTCTTTGTTCAAATGCCGATGCTTTGTTGATGGAAATGATGTCTCACAGATGCCACAGATGATCACAC
This sequence comes from Rhipicephalus sanguineus, assembly GCF_013339695.2. Taxonomy (NCBI): domain Eukaryota; kingdom Metazoa; phylum Arthropoda; class Arachnida; order Ixodida; family Ixodidae; genus Rhipicephalus; species Rhipicephalus sanguineus. The sequence continues at coordinate 63,192,727 of NC_051185.1, read as the reverse complement.
ACGAAGCAGTGGGCCTTTGTCGCTGTAACGCGACAGCACAATGCAGATGCGGGGTCGGTCAGCCCAACAAATACCAGAGGGGAAAAGGAAAGGTCTAGGTAGGTGGAATCACTCTGTTGACCTCCTCCGTCAGTTTGGTCGGCATCCGTTCGCTTGCGCGTCTCCCAGAGTTCGCGGAGTGAAAAGTCACTATAATTTGCTGGTAGTGGTGCTGACAATGAAGGTGCGCTGCCTCTTCACCCCAGCATTGTAAGAGCAAATATTTGGGGTCATCGAGTGTCATGTGTTCATGTCTTCATGTGCGACAACACACCATACTAATTAATTTAATTACCATGCGAATGTTTACTCCACCTACCCAAGTCGCTTTTTGGCTCATGTGCATTTCCTCCATTATGCTACGTCTTTCTCCGTTTTGCCTCTAGATGGCATAGATTTGTGTGGACACTCTCCACCACACTGATTTCACAGATAGGGCATGTATGCGAGTGCATAAGAAGAAAATTGCAATTATGGATCCAGAAATGTTTACCAGCTTGAGCTAATGTTGGTCAAGGTGTTAAAGGGGTCCTGAAACAAAATTTTGTGGCCGAGATAGCCTGCTGCATCGATCGCTGTGAACGCATGTATACCATCTACCAAATCTCAACAACGAATATAGTTTGGGAATGAATTTATACGAATTTTGAAGTTAGTCTGCGCGATCCAGTACTACACACCGCACCTCGTGACAATGACATCATCTAAGGTGACCCTAAGGTGATCACCAGCTTTCGAGACGTCACCAGTGCAGAATGTAAAGCAGGCACAGCTAGTAAGATGATGTCATAGTCGCTACTGCACTTTGCTGTGCTTCCGCCAACAGGCTACTATTCAGTGGTTGCTCACAAGTCCGTGCCAGCAGCGAAACCTGGAAGCCTAAAGAAAGTTGTTGCCACCAGATGACGATGGTAATGACACGGACAACGATGACAGCGCAGCACATGCGGCAGGCGAAAGAATGCCAGAGACGATGCAGACAGTGCAGAAGAGCATCACAATTCTATGTGCCATTTCAAAGCTAGACAGCATTCGTCGCACATGGCAGCTTGTTGTTCTCGGAGCTCTCCCAAGCCGACACTGGGACTGGCTGGTAATAAACAGACTGTAATCAATGATTTGTCACAAGCTGCAGCGAGCAATGTACATTCATTGTAGGCACCACAGTATTCATGTCATGAGCACATCTAACGTATCAACTGATATACACTGACATATATGATAACGCATAACTGATATATATGATAAGAACATAACCAAACAAAGATGGCATATTGTGAAAGGTATAGAAAAAACACTCAGAAAAAGTGTGAACGGTGTCCCATTTGCTCATGGAAAAGACTAGAACTACATATAGGTTTTTTAGGAAACAACAGTTCCTTTGTTAATGGCACTGAAATAAAAAAATGAGTCAGTTGGTCGATATCAATTTCAAGATTTTGCTGATTTAAAAGCACAATACAAAAAAAAATATGAAAGTTTACAGAGCTAAGTGTATAATGAAGGAACACAAGTTTTTCCACTCTTAACTTACTTCAATACCATTGTTAACATGTTGCAGTGCAAAAGCAAAGCACCATTACCAAGTGCTGTCATAAATTATCTACAAAATTATTTTTCACAACTACACTTTCATGAACACGTGTGTTGTCAAATAGACCAGTATAAGCAGAAGAGTATGCATACCCAACTACAAGGCTTGAACCAATGCTTTGTGAAGACAGGCACAATACCTTTATGCTGATGAAACTTAAACACTGCAACGACATCCAGTCTTGTCACAATTTCAACAGACTAACAGGGATAACAACAAATACCTGATTTCACTTGTTTTAATATAATCAAGGCATTAGTCCGTGAGCATAGTCACATTACAGTCAAAATTATAAATTTAAAACGAGGTAAACTGGTGCAATACAGGGCAAGCAAAAATAATTTCTAAGAAGCAGCTTGTGCAATAGATTTCTGTGAATACCCAAAGCATGCGACTTCTTAGAGGCTATGCAGAAGGAACATGGCATCTACAAAACAACAGATCACTGTTAAAGCAAGCACAAACATTCACAGTATGCCCAAACATACTTTTAATCTAGGCATTAACTAAATATGCACATATCAAATAAATTGAAATGAATTACATTTCGTGGCAGGTTTGCAAATTCAGTGATTATGTTATAGTAACTGAATTACATGAAACTACTTGCATTTTCGGAGGGACAAGCTCTCGTGGGTGATACAAATTTATGCACTTGAATTTGGTGGGAACAACACAGCATGGTATAGAATATCAGCAGTCATGCCATGTGGCAGAATACAGGATGTCAATGTTCAGACAAGCAAACCAGGGTGCTCGGTAACCAATTCCTCATCTTAGCGCTCCATGTTGGCAATTACATACTATTTGAACTGATGCTTCTATGGCTTGATAAAAATGGTCACATTGTACATTAATGCTAGGAAATTAAGTATGGACAGTTTTTTTTTACTTTTTTGAGGAAAAGTGCAAAGGTATTCTTTAAGGTAGAGAGGTGGGCAAGTTGGAAATGATGCATACTGTAAAAAGTCAGCGCAAACAAGACGGAACACAAGAAAGGAACACAGCGCTCGTACTGTGTCCTTCCTTTCTTGTGTTCCGTCTTGTTTGCGCTGACTTTTTTACAATATGTATTCTTCAAACCCCAACAATAATGAAGTGCTGCATTTCAAAGCGGTCAAAGATGTGAGGAGCTCAGCAGTTGAGTAAATATGATCTTCTCTGCAAAGCTTTTGTATAAGGCTGCTCGTCTTTGCAGGTAGGATTGTACAACACTCCAATAAGAGCCTATTCTACCATCTTGCAATGCGCAGAAGTAATCCTATTATGAATGGTTGTGACAGTATCATAACTGAAGAGTTGTTACATTGTAAGGCTAGTGCTGAAATATCCTGCTGGGCTTGCCAGTTGTGTCCTACACTTAAATTTCTCAAGTGCTAACACTATCACACAGGACGTTCTCAAGCAGCATACCTTCACGGCAGCCTAAATTTTTATTTGCTTATTTCATCCCTTTAAGATTAAAGCGCGCAACTTGATGAAACATTCTATGAGGCCATTCCATGCAAAATGTCCCAGCCATTTGGTGTGTGTACTCGAAAAAAATTGTACCTGTTTATTGCATTTGAAACAGTGAATTTCCAAAACATTATGGATGGCAGAAATAATTTCTAATCATGCCTTCTAAATTTCGCAGCCTTCTAAATTTTGCAGAATGTTGTCCAAGCAGTGATGGTCAGAAAATTTATGAGAACACAACTTTTCGTGCCAATGACAGATTTGTTTTACATGTTAGGGAAGTATGTTTGCTTAACCAGCTTGAGGATAAAAAATAATTATCGCAATTGTTCTACCATATACATCCTGAGAAATTTTGCTGAAATGTACTGTGTTTGCATTTTACCCCCAGTAATCTTATGGTAGGTGTGAATATCTGACGAATGATTACTTACACAATGGAAGACATATACTACTGCGTTAAAGACATTTTTAGACCACTTAAGTTTGTAAACATGAAAAAAAAAAGTGTTTACAAATTTGAGAAAAATCTGCATTTTTTTCCAACATTATAATTCAATCTACATCACAGGGTGCCAGAATTAAAAACCAACCTTACAACTCAATCAAAAGTAAATAGCTTGTTCTATCTATGTGGCATGTTTTATAATTACTTTTATTTGTTTTAGGCAAGAAAACAGTTTTTGAAATTTATCCTTGACAGCAATCTTCCCATTTACTGACATCCAGTTTGGGAAAAAAATGGAGCCCCTTGTTTCTCTTCCAGCACAACACGACAGAACGACGAAGCATAGTATAACTACACAAAGAAAACAGCTTGCTTCAGAGCTACAGTGACAAGCAGATCTTGTCTGTCATTCAATTTTGTTCATCATGTAGTCCCACACCACATAAACCCTTTGCAGGCACGAAAGCTTATGACCACCTTGAGCAAAGCTCAAGCAAAAGATGTTTTCTTACTCTATTAGAGATGGTTCATAATGCGGTGAGGATGCACGCATGTGAATCAACCACAAAAGAGCTTGTGAAGCAGTGCCTGGCCACGGACCACTGCGGTTGTGTTGCGTTGTGGGGATGGGCCCGACAACGGACTTCAAAGGGTTAAAGAGGCCCTGCAACACTTTTCCAGCATTCATAGAATGACCTTATCATCAGAGTTTATTTCGTTAAGAATTCATTGCCACAAAATTTTTTTCGGATCCGTGAAGTCTGAGTGGAGTTACAGAGATTTATCGAATGCTTGTGCTTTCTCTCTCCTTTCGTTCCAACAAACGCGTTGAAAGCGACAGAGGGAGGAATGATAAAGGGGCAAGAAGCTACGTCAGCACGTCATGACCTTGAGTACTGTCTTGCACTGAATGCGTCTTGTACTTAATGCACTTTCTTTGAATATGTTGGTTCACTTTTGGTGTGATCACGAGCGTGCTAGTGTAATTCCATGGAGTGTAATTCTAGCACTACAGAGCGCTGTGCGTGCACCTGGTGACACCCTGTGGTGGCCTCTGTAACTACGCAGCGTACAAATGCCAAAATCAGCCAATGGCCGTGACCCCGCCTATGATGTATTCGGGCCAGCCTATCACAGAAATTGCTGAGAGAATAATGAGCAATTCCTAGCTGTCTTGGGTCATTCCACGCCATCTCAGATGAATTAGAAGAAATGCTGACGTATTCAGATGTATTAGAAGAAATGCTGATATTGACGTTTTGGACGTTCTCAAGCACTGACCTTTCACGCTGACATAAAATGTTATTTTCCTTAAGTGTCCCCTTAAAGCAAGTTCCACAGTCATGTATGCTTCTGCAGCCAATCAAAATTCAAGTTTGGGCAAGCCTTTGACATCCTAGCATTCCTAGCATAGCTGTGAAGTCACCCAAATACACTTCTTAAGAAACTCTCATGAACAATGACAGACTTTTTCGAAGGCCATATACTAGATGAAACTCAATGACTGAGTGCTCCAAAAACCATTCCACAATGAATCTTACAAGTTACCTATCACCATGAAAATAGTATTCAAATAATTCAATGCGCTCCGCACCAAAACAAAAAGTTTGCATCTAACCTTTAGGGCTTCTTTGCAACACAATGGGACATGTGTTCCTTGAAGGTGTCTCTCAGCGAAAAGGATTCGTTGCAGTGGGAACAAAAATAGGGACACTTCCCTCTGTGGGTGCGCATGTGGCTAGTGAGGTGCTGTTTCTGTGAAAAGGATGCACTGCAGTGGACACAGGAATAGGGACGCTCCCCTGTGTGAGCCCGCATGTGGGTAATGAGGTGCTGTTTCTGCAAAAAAGATGCGTTGCAGAGGACACAGGAATAGGGACGCTCTCCTGAGTGGGTGCGCATGTGGGCAACGAGGTGCGGTTTCTGTGCGAAGGATGCTGCGCAGTGAACACAGGAAAAGGGGCGCTCTCCTGTGTGCGTGCGCACATGGGCCACGAGGTTGAACTTCTGAGTGAATGCGGCTGGACACAGGTGGCACTGAAAGGGGCGCTCGCCCGTATGTGTGCGAAGGTGTTTGGTCATATCTCCCTTGCCCTTGGTCACATAGGTGCACTGCTGGCAAGAATACAGTCGCGCTTGCACGGACACCAATGGAAAGGACTGCTCCAGGGATGCAGGAGAGAGGAAACCTGCAAAGCCACCGGAAGCAAAAGGAGGCAATGCAAATTATGTGTTGACACCATGCATAACTGGGCTGCAGCATCAGGCAATCAACAATGGTTGCTCCATGTGTAAGTGAAGTACATGATTATGTTGTCCTGCCCAAACCACATGCTACTCTTACAACAGTGCACTGAACCACACTGTGTTTTGTCAAAATTCCCATCAGCCTGTACACAAATGCTATGCTTAATACATGCAAATACTAGGTGCCAAAATATAGAATCTTATTTGGATGCAATTGTGACACTATATCTGAACAGGCAGAATTATTTGTACATGTGCCAATACATTAGGGACAAGCCCAGTAAACTAACTATTGTACTCTTTTTTTTTTTTGCATACAAGTATCTATAGAATGTTCCACAGCAAAAGAACCACGTGATATTTGAACACGTGAAGGATATGAAATAAAATATGAGTGAAATAAGTTAACATAAAAAAACAAGAAAACATGACAACAGAATTCATTTCGGATTAGAATGCCACTACAATTGCTGGTAGTCAAAAACACAGGCACATTTTTGTGCATTATGCAAGGAATTGTTTCTTTATAAGTACAGCACGGTTTACACATTTCCCATTAACGTTCCTAACTGCTTCAATTAAGGCATAATGAAACCATGGAATACTACAGGCGACTTATTCACCGGATAATGTTTCAGTGACAACCACACAACGAGTACATATTCCACTTGACCACTAAAATATGTAACTTTTAATACTGAATAAAGACAATCGCCATACACTAAAGCCACGTTTGGACAGCTGTAGTGACATGCCTCATTGGTCAAAGTATTTTGGATATGTTACAATGCACAATGCTCTCGTCAAAGCAAGGCACTAAATGCATTTTAAGAATTGTCAAATAGAAAAGGTACCGGGAAAAAATATTCTGATCAAATGAAGAGTGGTGCAGTGTTTCACGGTGGAAGAGAATACAAAAAACATATAAGTGATTTTGAAAAATGGCTGCTGATCCATTATTGGCAGTGCAAGAAAATAAACGAAGTTAGTTCGTCCACATTAATTTCAAGATTTTGCTCAAAGGTTTACAGGGCAAAATGCATAATGCAGTAAAACAACATTTCCAGAGTACACTTATTTTAGCATTGTTGTTAATATAAATGCAGTGTAAAATAAAAATGCCACTACCATGTGTTGAGAAATCGTTGAACAGGGAATTTCACTGGAACCAGTTTCAACAAGTGGAGTTGTGTTTGTCAAGGCAGGGAGTGTCACTCCAACAACATTACCTTTTCAATAATTTCTCCTCATTTTAAGCCTCTATGTTCCCCTGAGCTTCTGTTTACTGTGTGTTGTAGCAACTGTGGTAACACACTTACAAAATTGTTTCTCTCAGCTACACTTGCATGAACATTTGCATTGTTGAACAGACTTGGAAAGGCAATAGTATGCATGAACAAATATTTTTGTAAGACAAGCACAATTTCGTTACACTAATGGTTGAAACTTAAATTGCAATGAAATACCCAATATTATTCCCAATTTCATTAGACTAACAGTGCAAAAAGTGAATAGTCCATTTCAGTAGTTACAACACAACCAATCCAAGGCAGCAGTCTGTATACAAGGTCACATCACCGTCACACTCTCAAGTGCATAACAAATTAAGATGCAATGTAATCATATAAGGGTGAACGATTTTTGTGAGGAGGCTGGTGCAATGCATTTCTGGCAATATCCGAAGCATGAAACTTCTTGGTTGCTCCTTAGGAGAAAGGGACACATCTGCAACAGCACAAAAATCACTGTTAAGGCAAGCACAAACACTCACAGTACACACACATATACTTGCATCAACCGGGCTTGAACATTAGAAATTCCTTATAAATTACATTCTTTAGTTGTGCTGTAACTGAGCAACTTTATTTTCAGTAACCAATTCAATGTAACAAGTTATTTTTCGAAAAGACAAGCTCTATACATAAGACAACTCAAATTTGAGCACTTGTTGAGTTAATTTTTTTTTATTTAATACAGATTGCGGACATGAAGTCCATGCAGGGTGGGTAGAACACATTAGGGCAACAGAAGTAAAAAATCTTGTAAGTTGAACGATACAATTTTGAGCACACGCACACACAAACACACACAAAAAAAGAAAACACATTTTTAAGGAGACTACTTTGAACAATGCAAGTGTAAAAAGTAAAATAGTAAACTATTGTTGAGAGATAGTAAACTATAATATGGAAATAAAAAATTGCACATCCGCAGTTGTGCAATGCAGCAGAATATAGGATACAAATTTACAGACAACCAAATCAATGTGCTCAACATTTGTTTACTCATCTTAGCATACTCATGTGGGTGAACTCTTTCAAACAGTGCTGCTAGGGCTCGATAACAATGTCCACATTGGACATAGATCTGGGAAATCAAGCATAGACAGTTTTCTTTAGTGTTGCTGGATTTTTTAAGAAGAGTCTTATTTGAGGCCTAGCAATAAAGTGCTGCATTTCAAAGAGGACACAGAAGTGCATATTTAGCCAGTAAGTAAATACAAATTATGCACAACATTTTGTATGGCGCTGCCCTTCTTTCTTGCGAGCACATGGAGCATGTCTTCAATGTCAATGCCGGCATTTTCATATCGAAACGAGAAAAGATGACGGTCACAAATTTTGATATTTGAAGTTAATATAAATAGCAAGCAAAAGGCGCAGCATGCAGGCAGGACTGAAAGAGACTAACTCATTATCTTTGCTGGATAAATAAAGTTGGGAGAGAAATGGTACAAATGCAATCAATGACATTTTATTAATTGTTCAAGTACTCTCTTTGTTCAAATGCCCATGCTTTGTTGATGGAAATGATGTCTCACAGATGCCACAGATGATCACACACGAAGCAGTGGGCCTTTGTCGCTGTAATGCGACACCACAATGCAGATGTGGGGTCGGTCAGCCCAACAAATACCTGAGGGGAAAAGGAAAGGTCTAGGTAGGCGGAATCACTCTGTTGACCTCCTCCGGCAGTTTGGTCGGCATCCGTTCGCTTGCGCGTCGCCCAGAGTTCGCGGAGTAAAAAGTCACTTTAATTTGCTGGTAGGTGGTGTTGACAATGAAGGTGCGCTGCCTCTTCACCCCAGCATTGTAAAAGCAAATATTTGGGGTCATCGAGTGACATGTGTTCATGTTTTCATGCGCAACCACACACCATACTAGTTAATTACCATGCGAATGTTTACTCCACCTACCCAAGTCGCTTTTTGGCTCACGTGCATTTCCTCCATTATGCCTCGTCTTTCTCCGTTTGCCTCTAGATGGCATTGATTTGTGTGGACACTCTCCACCACACCGATTTCACAGATAGGGCATGTATGCGAGTACGTAAGAAGAAAATTGCAATTATGGATCCAGAAATGTTTACCTGCTTGAGCTAATGTTCGTCAAGGTGTTAAAGGGGTCCTGAAACAAAATTTCGTGTCCGAGATAGCCTGCTGCATCGATCGCTGTGAACGCGTGTATAGCAACTACCAAATCTCAACAATGAATATAGTTTGGGAATGAATTTATACGAATTTTGAAGTTAGTCTGCGCGATCCAGTACTATACACCGCACCTCGTGACAATGACATCATCTAAGGTGACCCTAAGGTGATCACCAGCTTTCGAGACGTCACCAGTGCAGAATGTAAAGCAGGCACAGCTAGTAAGATGATGTCATAGTCGCTACTGCACTTATGCCGTGCTTCCGCCAACAGGCTACTATTCAGTGGTTGCTCACAAGTCCGTGCCAGCAACGAAACCTTGGAAGCCTAAAGAAAGTCGTTGCCACCAGATGACGATGATAATAACAAGGACAACGATGACGACGCAGCACATGCGGCAGGCGAAAGGACGCCAGAGACGATGCAGACAGTGCGGAAGAGCGTCACATTTCTATGTGCCATTTCACGCGCTAGATAGCATTAGTTGCACACGGTGACTTGTTGTTCTCGGAGCTCTCCCAAGCCGAAACTAAAACTGCCTGGTAATAAACAGATTGTAATCAATGATTTGTCACAAGCTGCAGCGAGCAATGTGCAGTGTTATGACTAACAGGCCTTCAGCAACAAAATGCAGAAAAAAAATCCAAACCAACATTTTTGTGTCAGTAGCTCAGTTTCTTTCATCAAATCAACCAAGTCACTGATGCACAAACAAGACAGTGTTTGTGAAAGCAAGTAGATGATCATATATTGTAAATGGTAGGTTTTGCTTGTATTTTGAACAAGCTTGGCTGAACTTATAATTGGGACAGACTGTGCACCCATGTATGCATGATTTATAATTAATTTTTGTTATATATCCATTAAAACATGTTATGTGCATATTCTGTAGTTTTGTGTAACATACGGCAACAAACCGTGATTTACGCCAATCTTACAGGTTCATCAAGTAGTTCCGATCTTACCACAGATGTATATATTGAACATACTTCTTTTTCTTAGTAATCCCGGCCATGCCATAATGCATAATTAGAAACCAATCTCTGTTGTTTTTAAATGCTTCAATTAGATTAAGTTAAGTTCATTCTTGAATGCCTAAGTTCATTCTCTTACGTGAGCACCAGCGATAACATCGATATTTGCGATGCCACAAATATATTTGCTTACAACAGCTGATATTGGCATTGGTATCGTCCGTTGCCACTGGCATCCGTCGCACTGATGGACAGAAAGAAAAAACGCCACAAAAGAACGTCACGCGATTCTGCTAGCCTCAGCAAGCCAACCCCATCTCACGCAGCCCCTCCACCTTTCTGGGGCACAATGCGTGGTGCCTCTTGGGTAGGATTAGGCGCCCGCAGCAGATGCAACCAAAGTGAGCCGACCAGTTGTAGTGCTTGCCTATCGAGTGGTCAGGATTCAAGATTAACACGTGATGCTCTCTCCTCCCGATTTTCCCTACTCCATGGTCGCACCTATCACGTGTGATGAGAAAAGAGTTTGTGGGTTCCTGCTCGGTTTGAACATGCGCACTCTCCGTGGGGATCAAGGCTTTTACCACAGAGCCATGCATGCTGCTTGAAACCGCTTTGGCTGATCAAGGAGTTACGTTAGCAGCAATGCACACATTTCAAGGCAGAAAGGCTGGCGATATGGCTGCAGTGCTGGACATTCCTCTTCACTACATACCATGCGCATTGCGTAACGGTGGTTTAAAGCTGCCCATCTGTTACAATGGTATATTGGCATAAAACTTCTACTGGGCTAAGCCAAAATTCATCATCATTAGTACCAGCCATAGCATCACAGAGAAAAAAAAACTGAGAAGGGCCCCTGATGCCACAATTTGTAAAGACTCTGTGAAGCTGGAAGTCTGCCCTATATTTGGGCTGAATCTCCTCTCTTGTTTATGTCTGAACAGTGATCAAAGAAAGCTCCCCTCTCCTCCCCAGATGCTGAGCTGTGCTCTCAACAAGGGCTGCGGAAATAGTGCCTTTTTTTTCCTCACTTCAACGTTCTCTGCTCAAAAACCACGTGGGCTGCACGATTTGTGTGCTTTGGTGATCCAAAACCAACCGAACGAATCTCAACATTCTGTGTCAGACACACAGATTAAGATAAGACAAAAGCGCCAACTCCACACGTTTGAAAGGGACACATTGTGCAACGTTGGTTCCTGCTTCACGCCGCGTTCACCAGATGGCACTGTGAATGGGGAAAAGCAACGGAGGAGAGGCGCCTGTCCCCAAGCGGAGTCGCGGGCAGGGGTTCTCTCTGTCGTTGCTATAGCAACGGTGCATGATCACGCTTCGCCGCGTTCCTGCGTCTGCTTGCCTACCCGTTGTGTCATCTGCTCCCCACTTGCCGCGTGCTCCAAACACTACACCACAAGTGCATGGCTTATAAGGCAGGAAGGAACATCTTTAAGACTATAACCCACACGCAAGTAAGTGCACTTAGATGCTTCCAGTGTTTTTCCCAACGGTGACAGTATTCTTCGTGAAAACCAGCACATCAAGCTGCTCGGTATGTTTTCACAATGCTGGAGGTTAGCTACAGGCCTCATCTCGTGCATACGTACAGATTTCTAATCCAACATAAATTTCACGTCCCCTCCTAATTCTGTTCCAACGGTGTTGCTATCTAACACGCTCACTGAGAACAAACATCTCACAATTTCTGCGACAAGTACTTCACGGAAACATTAGTTGCACCACATTCTATACTTTGTTTGCAGTATTGGAATTTTTCATTTTCAACACGATTTCAGACATCCATAGTTAACTCAAGAAATGTCAATTCATCACTGCAAAACAAAGAATATGGTAACAATAAATAACACAGGACACTTAAATCTGTCAACATTTTATTGGCTTCTTGTGTCCTGATTTTACCTAGCGAGTTCATTGCTACACCTACTTGGTCGATTGAAGGCAAACAAATTTAAACTTAATTTTTTTAAAATTAAAATAAGAATGAAATGCTTACAAAACGAATCCTGATGAAAATGGTGACATAAACAAACACAGAGTCAGCTCTTTTTGCAACATGCTATACTTGGCATTGCTGGAAGAAGCTCGTCGGCAAAATGTGCGAACTCACCAGTGCAGGCATAAATAAAGAACGGTCAGGTTACCCTGATCAGACTAACATGCGGGGCTGAGGTCTTTCATAGGAGAAGCAATCAAGTTTGTTTTTCTTCCTGTGCTAAGCACTGCCACGCAAGAATACATAATCCACACACAAGGCAAACTAAGCCTTCGACATCCTGGCATAGCTGCAGGGTCAGCCGAAAGCACTCAAAAATTTTTGATTAACAATGACACACTTCTCTCTAAGTAATATACTGTGAAAAACTGAATAGCTCAGTGATCTAAAAACCTTTCAAGGGACCGTAAAGGTTACCTTCTGCCATAAAAGGAATCAATCCATTAAGCCCTACAAAAAAAGAAAAGCCTGTGCGTCCCCGATCTTTAGGGCTTCTTGCTTGCGTTACAACGGGACATGTGCTGAATAAGATGCTGTTTCTGTTTAAAGGGCCGATTGCACGGTATGCAATAAAAGGGGGGACGCTCTCCTGTGTGGGTGCGCATGTGGAGCATGAGCCGGGATTTTCTCGCAAAAAATGTATTGCAGTGGGGACAAGAAAAGGGACGCTCGCCTGTGTGGGTGCGCATGTGAAGCGTGAGGTTGCTTTTCTGCGAAAAGGATGCACTGCACTGGTCACAGGAAAAGGGACGCTCGCCGGTGTGGATGCGAATGTGTTTTTTGAGATCGCTGTTTCTATCGAATCCAGCCGGACACACGTGGCACTGGAAGGGGCGCTCCCCCCTGTGTTTGCGAAGGTGTCTGTTCATGTCTCTCTTGTCACTGGTCACGTAGGTGCACTGCCGGCAGGAATGCAGTCCATCTTGAAAGGACACAAGTGAGTCGTACTCCTCCAGGGATGCCACAGACAAGGAACCTGCAAAGCCACAGGGAAAACAGGAAGGAAATGCAAACCAAGTGTCATACACTACATGGAACTGGACTGCAGCACCAGGAAATCAAGAAGGTCTGCTGCACTTGCAAGTGAATTACATGACAACCTTGGACTGTCCAAACAACGCTACTGTTGTGTGTTGCGTACTTGTGTTCTTCCCTGTGTCTCCGTATTGAGTGCGTGCTCTCCAGTAATGATGAATGCGTATCAACTTGCCCAGTTTTCTGGTTTGTTGACTACTCTTGTGGTAATGGGGCACTGACCCACTATATGTTTCACACTAGCTCTCACCTGTCTGCACATAACTACTCTGCTTAACACGTGAACACCTGATACCAATACATAGAGGTCTGACTTGGATGCAATTCTGGCACTACACTCAAACAACAGTCAGAATTCTCTGCATATTTGCCACTACATTAAGCACTAAACCATTAAACTAATTATTGTTATTTCTTTCCATAAAGAAGTGCTTATACAGTACAGCAAAAGCATCACTTCACATATGGACATATGACAATTGAACATGTGAACAATATGAAATGAAATGTGAGTGAAACAAGTTAGTGCGCAACAAACTGAAAGATATGAAAAAAACAAAACAGATATGGAAAGGTTAGAACAGCATCACAGTTTCTGGTGGTGAAAAATACATGCAAACTTTTTTTGCAAAGCACAAGCAATTGTTCCTTGATATGTGTCGGCAGAGTTTACATGTTTGCCGTTAATGTTTTTACATTGCTTCAGTGAAAGCACAATAATACAATGGAATACTAGAAGTGACTTATTCATTAAATAATGTTTTAGTCGCTCACACAACCACACACGAGTAGATATTTCACGTTACCACTGTACATAACTGCTTATCCTGAATAAAGACACTGGCTGTACATTGAGGGCACAGTTGCAAAGTCATTGTGGCATGCCTGAATAATGAAAGCTCTTTCAATGTTTTACACTGAACAATGCACACATCAACTTGACAAAGAACTACACGTGTTCTAGGCACCAAATTATTCATGTAATGAGCCCACCAAACGCACTATCTGATATATAAATGCAACAATATGAATGAACTGAACGTGACATAACACAGAAGGTATAACGAAAGAAATTTGTCCATGAGAAAACGGTTCCTTTTTTGATGGCAGAAAAGAACACAACCACATTAAATAAAGTACATTCAGGTTCCTCGCATGGTGCCACTATTAGTAAAGACAATATAAATGGACCAAGTTGATCAATCTTACTTTTTAACTCCTATCGATTCGAAACCACAAACACAAGAAAAGAAACACAATAGATGACAGTACTAAACTAATAATAAAGTAACACAAGATTTCTGCTTTAAATTTATGTCATAAGCAATGCTAATGTACTGCAATGCAAACAAAGAGTCCCACCGACAAGTGCTCTAACAACTTATCTACAAACTTTGTTTTTCCTCTCAACTACATCTCTCATGAAGATCTGCACCATTAATCAGACTTATGAAGACAAATACCAACAGCCTTAGTCTGAACCAATGCTTTTTTCCAGACAGGCACAACTCCTTTATGCTGATTGAAACTTGAACATAGCAGTGAAATCCATTTTTTTCTCCACAGTTTTAATGGACTAATAGATAAAAAAGATGATTATCCGATTTCATTTTTTTTTCAAAATAGCCAACCAAAGGTTGGAGCAAGTAAACCTTTGAACATTGCTGTCACAGTGTCAAATTCCTAATGAATTAAAGTGCAACATAAAAGGGCAAACAAGTGAATGATATCTACAAAGAGGCTGGTGCGATGAACTTATGGCAATGTCCAAAACAAGATTCTGAATGCTCCGTGGAGGGAGTGGACGCACCTGCAAGAGCACAGAGATCACTGTTAAAGCTGGCTGCACACTCTAAGTATGCGCAAACAAACATTTACTCTTGGCATCAATCAGACTTGCAGGTAACAATTTACTTGTAATCAATTACATTTCTGAGTAGTTTAGTAATTGAATGAATACTTTCTCAGGAACTAATTATGTGTAACTACTTACATTATTTAAAAAAAAGCTCTGGTGGGTGAATAAATTTGAGCACTTGTAACTGGCAGGCACTACAGACTAGAACTGTGCCATGCAGCACTATGCAAGGGATAGAATGTTGAAACAAGCATATCAGGGCGCTCAATATTTGCTCTCTTACTATGTTGGCCACACTATGTTACAGTTACACTATGTTAGCCAAGTATTTGAACCAATGCTGCTATGGCATGATAATGATGGCCACATCTGATGTTAATGCCAGGTGAGTACGGATAATTTTAAAAAAAGTTTTTTGCTGCACTTATCAGAAAGTGCATTCCTTCAGACCAAGCAACAATGTGCTGCATTGCAAAGAGGACAGAGGTGAGAGAACGGAGCTACTGAGCAGTGGCATAAATCCAGAATAATCATAAGGGGGCACGTACAACTTGCCATGGTGGCCATTTGGAGCACACCAGAAGTAACCCCTAACATTTCAGATAGCTCATGCTCTAACAGTGCCTTTTGAAACGGAATGAAGCTTTCACTTTCGTACTTCGTTTCTGCTCTTTGCATGGGTTTCAGATTTCAGAGTAGTCGAGCAATTCAAATATGGTGCTAGAAAGCGAAATCTCAAGGGGGGGACACTTGCAAGGTGTGTCCCCCTCTGCCTGAACACAAGGGGGTGAGGACCCCCCTGACAACCCCCCCCCCCCCCCCAATATTTACCCAACTGCTACTGAGTATATAAAATCTTGCGCGCAACATATTTATGGTACACAGAGCTTCTTTGCAGAGGATAGAGTTTTATGCAGCGTTGCTGGTGTTCTCACAGAGTAACAAGGAAAAATCTCACACAGATCACAAACACGGATCTTGAAGAACAACTGCTATGAACATCCAGAGAAATTGAAGGGCTGCAGAGGATGCACAGAAAGAATTCATTCTACGAGGACGCACAGAAAGAATTCATACTATCTATTGGAAGGAAAATGATGCATGCGCGATCAATTGCATTTTAGTAATTGCTCAGTTACTCCCTTCAGGCAGCAATTCATAACTAGAGTAGGTCTTATCTTGAAGGAAGCAATAGTATGCAGCCGCTTATTTTCTGTGATGTTGACAGGTATGGTATAAACAAGCACTTCTTCTACGAATGCGTAGCTACAGTTGCCATGCTGCGTTTTCCCGGCTGTTACGTCGTTTTCCGCCGGTCCCGGCATAGCTCCCATAGGATACAATGTATTGGGAA
The DNA here is from genome assembly GCF_013339695.2 of Rhipicephalus sanguineus. Classification (NCBI taxonomy): domain Eukaryota; kingdom Metazoa; phylum Arthropoda; class Arachnida; order Ixodida; family Ixodidae; genus Rhipicephalus; species Rhipicephalus sanguineus. The sequence continues at coordinate 63,176,276 of NC_051185.1, read as the reverse complement.
CCCCGCTGTTACGTCGTAACTGTCGGACCGTTCCCGTGTGATACGTCGCGAAGTGCGCCCGGAACCGACCGAGTGACTACCAAAGAGAGCGGCCATGGCGCATTTTCACGCAGCTTGGCCTCGTTTGACCGTAATATTAGCCGCATGAGAGGCGCAAGCAACAATCTTTCAATTGATGCAAACAAAAGCATGGCCTTCGAGATTCAAATTGCAAAGATGGCGTCTATGACGTAACTGCTCGCGAAGCAAGGCCTTCGAGATTGGCATTACTATTGACAAAAGCATAGCCTCTGAGATTTGCATTGCACAAACATGACGTGTATGACGTAATTGCTTGTGAAAGCAAGGCCTTCGAGATTGGCATTCACTTCTGCCATCGCGTTGGCGTAGACTCATCATCATCGTTATTTGTCGGAGAACGGGAGGAGCGCACATTCCTTAAAAACAATTGTTAAAACATGCGAAACCTACTTAATGAGGCTGGAGTGCTCTTTTTTTCTGAACAAAAGCTTCCGTCTCTCCACTGCCATTACCACAATGGTCCCTCCTCGAAACACCGCATCACTCAACATCCTTTTACCAGCACTGATTTAGTGGTTTAAACATGTGATGAGAAACAACTGTTGGAGGCTTTAATATAGGAGCTGAATCTGACATTTCAATATAGTAAAAATGTGAACCGATCCTCAAGAAAAATGACCCTCAAACAAGAATAAACTGGTGTGGTTTGCCTTTGAGCCTGGACAAGGTGCAAATCCACAATTGCTGCTTTCCACACTCATTATTTAAACTACGTCGTCTTTCATTTCTCAAAAACTGTAGATAGCATGAAGTGAACTTGCAATGTTGTAATGACGGTTGTGGGGATTGAGACGTGCACACTACACGGTAGAATGCAACTCTAGGTACAGCTTACATAAAGGCTTCCCATTACTTCCACACAATGTTTGCTGAATGGCATCCATTATCGAAACCAGGCGAGTACTATTACTTGTTTTTCAAAGTATAGTATTACTCCAACCACTGCACATTCAACAAGCATGCATACAGGTGTGATTATCAAAAGGCTACAAACAGCAGCCAAAAGGGCAAATGTGTGAAACTAACAAATCATGAAATGCATGTTCAAACATGACAGGACAGCAGTGACAATCTAAACATTTAGACAAGTGGTTATACCACAGTAAGCCGCTGAGAAAATGCTGCCCGCTGTTTTGCTTTATCGCCCATTGCCAAAACTGAAAGGATGAGGTTGATGGTTAAATATAAATATTCCAGGAACCTCTCGGTGCTTCATTCGTGGTTTTCCTTTCTGTATAATGAGGGGTTAAGGCAGCATGACTGTTATCCATTATCAATTGTTAATTACTCTGCAATAAGCACCAGCTGAAAGAGAGCACTGAACGTTGTCTATTCCTTTTTCTTAGTCTGATTTTCTTAGTTTCTAGCGTGAATTTATTCCCTTAAAGCCACTGTTACAGCGTTACGGCTATGCTAGGCTAGTATGACAGACTTGTAATTCAAAGCAGCACGAAAATTGGAGACCAGTGAAAGAACCACACAGACAACAGTGACAACAGTGCTGTGGTCAGTAGGTTTTTCACTGGTCTGCAATCTCTTGAACAGTTTTACCAATATTTGAGAAATCGCACCAGTGTAACCAGGCACTTTATTGATTGAACAAAATGGCACACCAGGGCGCATTGGTGCAATTTTTTCAAAATGCCACCAGATTTAAACATACACCAACTCGCCAGATTTTTGCTCCTTTTGAATCTAGTACCCAATATACATCACGTACGACTTGTCAGACTGGGATGCATCTGTGGTGATTATTTTACAAGATACTTTACAGGTGAAGCCGCTCTTCACAACACAGATACGCAGCCTGCCCAGGCGTATCTTCCCAATGATAGCAAAGATAGCAGAGTGATGATGTCCGTGCTTTTCCCGATGCTGGAAGAAAAGCACAACAAACGGTGTTAACAGCAAGAAAGGCTACACAGCTTCGAGCACCTTGGCAAGCAGTATAATACGAAACTATGCACAATGGACTGCGCAGGCTTGTGGTTAATTTTGTCCACACATGCTTTCTGTGTACTGTTCTGGCACAAAGGTCCAGTACTAAATGGACAAGACAGTGAAGGGAAACATCTCTGTAAAAGGGCTAGGTGTCTTTACGGCCTCTACCCTCCATTCTCAAGAGCGTAATTCCTTGGGCATGTTGGTGGTTCATGTTAAAGGCTTTATCTGTTTCCATCATTCTTCGTTCATGTTTTTTCTGCGCTGTAAGCCTTTAATATGAACCTCCATCCTTGTTGACATACGAGAAAGAAATGCGAATAAAATGTATATGAAATGGCTTTTCAAGTTAAATATTACAAAGTTCTCGTCTGAACGAAGAAATTCCATTCCCGGCCAGCTACCAATGGGGTTCAATGTTATTATCGACCCAATTAAATGAAACTAACTTGGCCACTAAACCCTATTTAACACAGTTTCCTGAAATAAACGAGTAAAAAAGCACTGCTTTGTTTTTAATTTCTTCGAGTGTGCACTCCAATGCTTCGCCAGCTGTACGACGTGGCTGCAAGCTTGAGCATTGAAGACTGTCCTTGCGCTGATGCTGATGAAAACAAGGACACAATGGAGGCCTTGGATGATGAAGGTATTGTGCAGCCCACCAACAGCACACCAGAGCAGTCAGAAGAAGTGGATGATAAGGAAGACCGTTAGGTTCCTGTACCCATTCGAAGCCAGGTGACGGACGCTGCCCATCTCTTGGGGCAGTTTGCTGGGGCACACTGGGAACAATCGCCACAATGAAAGCCCATGGGGGCTGTGAGAAGTGCGTTAGAATAACAGAAAGCTGAGCTAGTCGGCACGTATTCACACTAAAAGACTGGGCGTGCAAACCCGGGCACAACAGCGAAGCCACAAACACCGCCTAACAACCGAAAAGGTGCACAGCGGCGGAAAAGAAAGTACACTCTAAGAAAATATCGACTAATTGGGGAGTATTTCTGCTACACAACAATAATCGTCATCCACCTCGCGTACTTTCCTCACGTTATCACCGCGGCTCCGGCACTTGCTGGTCACGAACGGCGAGCGCGTTATCAGCGTGACATAGCATTCTTGATAGGAAAGTGACGAGAGCCGGGTTTTCAAGAAAGGAAATGCGCGCAAGCCAGATGACGATTATTGTTGTGTAGCAGAAATACTCCCCAAATACTTGATTTTTTCTTAGAGTGTAGGCACGAAAACTTATCTGCACACACTCAGACAATAAGCGATGCCTCTAAATTTGGCATGTCTGGGGGTCTACGCAAGAGATAACCTAAGTAATTTGATTTCTTCTTTATGCAAGTTAATTAACAGTTCACGCATGCACTGCCGCTATTATCGATATGCCATGCCTCAACCATTAGACGTGTTTATTCATTTGTGTGCCTGTATAAAACTGCGCATTCATCGAAATTCGGCGTGCATTTACACTCTTGCCAATGTAAACATAGATTAGATGCTGAGCCTCCGATTAGCTATCTCTTATGTTCCAATAATCTCTGGTTAACACAGCAGCCCATCTGTCCTACGCAGAAGCAGCCGCAGCTAAAGGGAACCTTATACACCACACCTTCCCTTGACTTCTCTCTAGTGTCCATGTTTGCACAACCAGTATCTTAGAACGAGACATGCGCATGTCTACTGCTGGTTAAACACACAGAGGCAAATGTCATGAGTTGTTTCACTTAAAAGTATATTCGCAGTTCTCTTCAGAACATCAATGTGTGTTGTTTTGTTCCTTTCTTTCAATTTCATGGACAACCGATTTGGGTCGCACTCACAGACCTTTCCCACGTGCAGGCTTGGGTTAGCAACAAATGCAATGGTACTGTAGCTTTTGGGTGTCGCTACGTTAATTTCAGATATCAAAGGACCAAAAAATCCCTTGCTCGATTCTACAAACTTCCTGAATTACTAAATAACTAGAGCAGGAGTCAGCACCTAATCCAGTTGTTAAATCCCGTTTGAACTGTAAGTGAGTGGTCAGACCACAGCCAGAGTAAGCTATTCGCACCTTAATTTAAGCAAAGAGCTTTGCATCAAGGGAGCTGCTCGCAATTAAAGGGTACCTTACTCCGACAGTGTCCTTTTTCTTTCTCCTCAACTTCTACACTGATTGGTCATGGATAAGCTCCATCTTTGATCATCTGCCAGCACACCATAGGTTGTGGAGGGCATCCTTCGTTACCGTCTCGTTGCTCTCTGCATGCCACTACACATCCAATCACTCGCATTTTCTCCAACATTTCCGATGGCGCAAGCACAAAGAGGAAAACCAGATCAGTCACACATGCCACGTCTGAAATGCTACATCCATAGAGGGGGAGAAAAAAAAAAAACATCCTGAAACCTGGCAGGCTGAAAATTCAGTGTGGCGGCACACTGCGATCTGTTGTGACATGCATGTTTAAGGCCCTGTTATAAACCACCCATATTAAAGAGAGTGCTTACCTAACCTGTTACCTATCAAGAGTGCCTAGCCCTACTGCCTCGAAGCCTTTCTGACAAAATTACCAAAACCGTCTCAGGGAACATTTAAACAGAGATCCACCTGTGGCAATCACATACCAGACAATGAAACAACGCATCTGCAAAGGTGCATAGATGTTTTTCATAGTAGTTGATCAGTTGCTATCAGAATTTTCCACTCAGTCGGCAGAAGGGAAGCGTCCCGACTGCCCCACGAGAACTGCGCAGTTGACAGGTCATCACTGAGAGAACTGTTGTACAGGTGACAAATAAGTGCCCATGTAGGTAGCTTGCACGTAACATCATGGACACAGCTTCTGAATGTACTATTACTCCACGATGGTGGTTTTGATGACAAATTGCCTCAATGTGAAAACGACGTGTCAGGAGCTCTCTGTACATGAATAACTAAAGAACCTGCATGTGATGTTTTGATAGCATTAATACGAAATCGCAAACGTCGCGTCTCCACATGCTGGTTCTCCAACATGGTGGTTTCAGTGACGTCAATGCAAGCCATGCTAAAAAAAAAAAAACATCTATGACATGCATGTAGTAAGCAATCCATCCACAAGAGTAGCGATTCGGCCTTGTTGACAGTGTATGGCACTAAAAAGGCACACGGACAACGTACTATGTGAGCGTCTCTCTGGTTATTTGTCCGTGTGGCGTGTAATTATATTCTAAGCTGGCTTCCTATGTTAGTGGTGGTATAATGCACTCACTGCGCACTTTTCGATGTTTCAACACTACGCCGCATCTTAAAAATAGGGAGTGTTTAGCGTTACGACGTAACGATAGCAAGTGACTTTCGATTGCCCGCGCAGATCAAAGGCGCTCGAATATGTTGTACACCACAACCTAACGATACGCACACCATTTTTGACAAGCAAGCAACATGCGTCGGTTCTTGGCAATTATGACAAAGAAAACAAAGGGCCGTACATTACCTCTGCGGGGCGCAAATTTGTTCACATAATTTGGCTACCTGACCGTCGATGCACAGTTCTCGCGCGGTTCGCACGCGTCCAATGCGTGTTCTTGACGTTCCACAGATATCACAACCGCACTTGTTACTGAAGCCTTACATGACACCCGCGTAAGTTCGTCCAGCGATTCATGCAAGCGTCCTGAAGACACGTTTTCGCCAGATTTGCGTTAGTTCGAAAAATGCTAAAGGTACGGGAAGCCACAGACGCCACAGCAGGCACCCAGGCACCTACTACGGCCGAACTTTATTTTGTTGCCTGGTCCACAGAATAATTCGCGCGGTCCACAAAGTTTTGGTTTCGTATTCGATTTAGACGCATTTTGGGAATAAGTGGTAAACAAGCATTGTTATTGAACGTATGTACATTAGCGTGCAAAACTGGGCAAGCTGGTTGATCATGGTAAAATCAGCGTAAAAAGACAATGCGTACGAGATGAAGAACGATACGCTACAGCCGCTGTGCCGAAGCTTCGTCTCGTGTTGCCGTCTTTTAGGAGCGAAGCTCCTTAAGGCGGCACCCGTTCGTCCCTCGTAGTTACAGTGTTCTAGAAGTTTATAGTGCGCTCACTGAGCGGCGGAGCGTGACGCACTTCATGTCGCCGCCGACAGGCGGCGCGGCTCACAGCGTCACCTGAAACTTTCCGGCGGGTTGCAGGGCGCGGATAGCGCGCGTTGTTGTTTTGCGCGCAAGAAAAGTCAATCTTACGGTGCGCAACTCACGGAAGTTCTTTTGATGCAAGTTTTCTGTGTGTTGTGAAATAAGTTACTGTCGTTGTGACTGATTTACGGAGGGCGAGCGATGTTTTAAGCGGCTATTGCATAAATGAATGCTCCTCTACGCAGCCGCTGCAATAACAGGGTGTGTAGTTGGGGGCGTTCGGTTTTTTTTTGTCCTGCTGATCGATACGATTTTCAATGCACTTTCGCCACTGTAGCTGTCATAGCGACTTCACTCCCGCCTTTCGAGCCCCACTATGCCGAATATAAACAACGCCTCATTTAAAAATTTTTTTCGCGTATATATGATCTAGCTGGTCTGTGTAACTAACCCACTTAATGTTCTTTTTTTTTTCGCGAATCAATAATGGGCGGAATCACTCGGCTTCGTAATAAATGTATCTGCACCGTACGCTTAAAAATTTTTTTATTTACAGACGTATATTAAAACTGCAGTTGGACTCAATAAAAAAATATTTATACATAGTTAATATGATAACAAGTAACATGTATCACGTGCGTACGCATTTTTATTGCACCTTGGAATTGCACCAGCGCGGATAAAACAGGACACGAAGAAACACTCGACAATGTCACGCACTGACATACTGATTTTATGTACACAAAACCCTGCCTATGTATGCGCAAATGTTTGCCATATCACAATATGAATTATCAATGCCGAAAATGTCACTCGTGGTCGAACAATAAACAGATGCAACAAATGTGTATGAACATCTGCTAGTCGACTACGAAAATGAAAAATAAAGGACAGCAAGAAACGCCGGCGATGTTTGCAGTCGACAGCCGACGACAACGTCGACCTACCAGCAACTGGGGCATCCCAAAGAGAGCCCAATCACTTTGGACCTCCCCCGCTTCCTAATGAGAGCTACTTCAGCCCCCCTCTACATCTCCTTTTTCTGTACGTCACTATCCAGCCCGTTTCATCCGTCAGTATAGTTCTGTGCTTAGGACTTCGGTAGCGAAACAAACAGCGACGTACCAGCATTCTTTATTATTTTTTTAGAAGTACCCCTACCCCCCCCCCCCTTTTTTTTTTTTTACTAAAGCACGAGTATGGTTTTGTTGTCACCACCCTCGCGCGTTTTCTTGCTTGCTTTCACAGTTGACTCTGCGGTCACTCCTAGCTTCGTTGGGTCCAGCTGTTTTTTGTTGTCAAACGCAGCCCCAGAAATTTCTCTGCACGTACGCTGCATGCTCTATGTGCACGACCGCCTGAGGCTGTAAAAAAGCGCGTCCCTCCCGTCCAGATGCATCGGCGGGCCGTCTTTGAGACAGTTGCGATTTGCGGATAGACACAGATGCCGATCCTTCAGAAAAACAAGCATATATAAGTGCAGTAAAGCGGCACGCGGGGTGCCGACAAAGGTCTTTCAAGCGAATGAACGGAGTGAACATGCGCTGCAGGGCACACACAAATGGAAACAGTAGCTTCAACTACTTGGATCAGTTTAAAAAAAAAAGAATAAAATGCTGGACTCCCTCCCCTCCTCATTTTTTTTGTGATCTCTTTTTGTGTCATTGTGGTGGCCCTCTCCCCGCCACCAACCCCGCGTTTGTTGATACCCCCGCAACTACAGCGTAACCAGCCTAACCCCCACCGACCAAGGGGACGCGCTCCACAACCCGCAAGAGTTTTCAGGAGAAACTGGCGGCAGCGCCCCTGGCGGGCGCTCAAGCTGTCGACGCGGTGAGGGCCGCGGCGGCGCGGCGCAGGGATACGGCAGTGAGCCCACTGCCCCATTCTAGTACACTGTACTCGTAGTCGTAGTGCGTAACCAGTCTTACGCTTTGACCTCCAAGGTGGTGCCGGTGGGAGATTTTTCCTGTGCGTTGTTGAACAATAAAGAATTCGCAGCGTGCGCGTTAACTAAAAGCCGAATTCTTCTGTCTCTCATTCCCCATTAGCAGCCATTGGCATGTTCCAGTAGGAAACGTTAATAGAAGTAGAAGTGTAAGTGTTAGCTAAAAGCCGACTTCTTCTGTCTCTCATTCCCATTAGCAGCCATTGTTTACCTCCAAGGTAGTGCCTGGTGAGATTTCTCCTGTGCGTGATTAAACAATAAAAAATTTGTTCAAAACGCCGTTGATTGATGAAATAAACCAACGAAAGACGCCAGATGTTTTGTAAAAGCAAAACGAAAGAACGCCAGATGTTTCTAAAGCAAAACGAAAAGACGCCAGCTGCTTAACGAAAGACGCCAGATATTTTCTAAAGCAATGGTTTTCTAAACAATGAAAATTCACAGCGTACATGTAAAATTAAAGTGAGCTGCAAGTCGTCATAACTCATCGAACCTTTAGTATAAACGCGCTTGATCTCACGTCGGTGATGATGTACTGGGCAGAATTCACGGAAGATTCACGGTTTATCGATGAACCTCCGCAGCTTCGCCCACTCGTCATCATTCACTCCGTGGATATGCTGTGATTTTTTCCGCTGCTTTTTTAACATGATGGTCTGACATTGCGTATCGCACGCATATGTTATGCAATTTATTTGTCAGTAATTCTCTCGCATGATCATCAAGCTTCGGCCACAACAAAAATTGCTCTCTGTAACAAAGATACTTCTTTGTCATGCTGTCGTCCTTGTTTTTAAATTCTGGTGTCGGTGTTGGCGTCGTTGGTTGTGAGAAAAAATTGCGATGTATGCAAATAGTGAAAATCACGGTTCCGAGCCGGAATCGAACCCAGGACAAGACCTCGCCCAGGACTTCTGTGTGGCAAACAAGTACTCTAGCTACCACGCAGGGTGACGCGTTTTTTTTTTTAAATTATTTCCGGCTCTTCATTGTAACCAGGAGTTCTGTTCTAGCTCCTTGAAGAAACAGTTTTTTTTCTATTTCGATAAAACAGACCATACTTACCAGAAAATGCAGTCCTGCTGGTTTCGGTAATCCATTACTCATCTTAGCACTCCATTTTCTCAATTACATATTATTTGAACAGATGCTTCTATGGCTTGATAAAAATGGTCACATTGCACATTAATGCTAGGAAATTAAGTATGGACAGGTTTTTTTTTTTACTTTTTGCAGGAAAAGTGCAAAGGTATTCTTTAAAGGGGTGGTGCCATCAAATTTCGAGGCTATAACAAGCCTGTTGTGGGTTTCCTCTGTGTGCAAGGACACTCCACACGAAGGGTCGGACACAGCAAACGTTTAGAATATATTTTAATTCACTTCCAAAGTGTACCTGAATGCCCATTCTCCCGACCGAAACCCATCGCTAGCGCGCCAACACTGACGTAGATCTGTAGGATGGGCAACGAAAGTTGTAGTGACGTCACACCAAATCTACTGTAGTAATGTGAGTGACCTCCGCACCTCCGCCACTTCCGCAACGTACGTACCGGCTGTAGTGAACTAGAATATATTCTAGTTCACTTTAGTACCGGCAAAGCATCGATTGCTACATCACTCGCCGAGTTTCGATCGCTTCCTTGCTAGTGCGTCACAGCCTTGTGTGGTCATGTGACCACGCCTCCTACACTTCTACGTCACTGCCCAACCTCGGCGCCCAGAAACCGAAACCGAAAGTTGTCCACATCAAAAGGCGATATTAGATTATTTAGCGAGAATACATGATTCTTGGTGCGTGCATCATGCTTCCTGGAGCTATAGGAAACGCTTACAGCAAAGAACGCGCAAGCCACAAATTTGGTGGCACCACCCCTTTAAAGGCCAATTACTCCGGCGATTTTTCGAGGTCGATGGATCTCAATGAAATTCGCTGGGTACGTTCCTTTGTACGTTTCAGTCATTTATGCCAAATTACAGGCTTGAGATATGCGCAGATTGTTTGCAAATGAATTTTAAAGAATGCGTCTGTGACGTCAGTATTGGGAAGGCGGCGGAAGTGACGCAGCCGAGGGCACCGCTAACTTCGGCGCTTCGGCCGCTACAGAGAGCGTCTGCTGTGCACAAGGCGACAGACAGCGTTCGTTTGGTCGGCGCTTCGCTGGTCGTCCCGGCTGTCAGTTTTCATACTCCGCGCCGGCGTGACCGGCATGCCTTGCACGACTTCCGGTTCGTTCGTAACAACGTCTACGTCATACGTAGACAGTACTCTCTGTTGGGTTTCGGTTTCGGTGTTGCGCTTTTTTGCTTATTTAAAATTATTCTCCAATTTGCCGAGTATTTCTGCTATCGGGCCCTTAACAGGAGCGTCTCGGGAACATAAATGCACCATTACTTTGACATGGCCAAAAAATCGCCGGAGTTGGCCTTTAAGGTAGAGAGGTGGGCGAGCTGGAATTGATGCATATTGTAAAAAAGTAAGCGCAAACAAGACGGAACACAAGAAACACAGCGCTCGTACTGTGTCCTTCCTTTCTTGTGTTCCGTCTTGTTTGCGCTGACTTTTTTACAGTATGTATTCTTTCAACCCCAGCAATAATGAAGTGCTGCATTTCAAAGCGGTCACAGACGTGAGAATTCAGCAGTTTAGTAAATATGATCGTCTGTGCAAAGCTTTTGTATAAGGCTGCTCGTCTTTGCAGGTGGCATTATACAACAGTCCAATAAGAGCCTATTCTACCATCTTGCAATACACAGCAGTAATCCTATTATCGATTGTTGTGACGGTATCATAACTAAAGAGTTATTACAATGTTTGGCATTGGACTTACCAGTTGTGTCCTACACCTAAATTTCTCAAGTGCTAACACTAACACCCTGGACGTTCTCAAGCAGCATACCTTCACAGCAGACTAAATTTTTATTTGCTTTTTTCATCCCTTTATAATTAAAGGGGTCAACTTGATCAAATATTCTGAGGCCATTCCACGCCAAATGTCCCAGCTATTTGGCGTGTGTACTCGAAAAAAAATTGTACCTGTTTATTGCATTTGAAACAGTGAATTTTCAAGACATTATGGATGGCAGAAATAATTTCTGGTCATGTTCCCAGCCTTCCAAATTTCGCAGAATGTTGTCCAAGCAGTGATGGTCAGAAAATTTATGAGAACACAAGTTTTCATGCCAATGACAAATTTGTTTTACATGTTAGGCAAGCATGTTTGCTTAACCAGCTTGAGGAAAAAAAAAATTATTGCAATTGTTCTACCATATACATCTTGAGAAATTTTGCTGAAATGTACTGTTTGCATGTTCCCCCCAGTAATCTTGCGCTATGTGCGAATATCTGAGGAATGAATGCTTACAGAATGGAAGACATATACTACTGCGCTAAAGACATTTTTAGACCACTTAAGTTTGTAAACATGAAAAAAAAAATGTTTACAAATTTGAGAAAATTTGCATTTTGTTCCACATTATAATTCAATCTACACCACAGGGTGCCATAATTAAAAACCAACCTTACAACTCAATCAAAAGTAAATAGCTTGTTCTATCTATGTGGCATGTTTTATAATTACTTTTATTTTTTTTAGGCAAGAAAACAGCTTTTCAAATTTATCCTTGACAGCAATCTTCCCATTTATTGACATCAGGTTTGGGAAAAAAATGAAGCCCCTTGTGTCCCTTCTAGCACAACATGACAGAACGACGAAGCACAGTATAACTACACAGAGCTTGCTTCAGAGCTACAGTGACAAGCAGATCTTCTGTGTCATTAAATTCTGTTCAACATGTAGTCACACAGCACGTAAACCCTTTGCAGCACGAAAGCTTTACCCACCTTGAGCAAAGCTCAAGCAAAAGATGTTTTCTTACTCTGTTAGAGATGGTTCATAATGCAGTGATGATGCACGCGCGTGAACCAACCACAAAAGAGCCTGTGAAGCAGTGCCTGGCCACCGACCACTGCAGTTGTGTTGCGTTCTGGGGAAGGGCCCGACAACAGACTGCAAAGGGTTCAAGAGGCCCCGCAACACTTTTCCAGCATTCATAGAATGACCTTATCATCAGAGTTTATTTCCTTAAGAATTCATTGCCGCAAAATTTTTTTTGGATCCGTGAAGTCTGAGTCGGGTTACAGAGATTTATCGAATGCTTGTGCTTTCTCTCTCCTTTCGTTCCAACAAACGCGTTGAAAGCGACAGAGGGAGGAATGATAAAGGGGCAAGAAGCTACGTCAGCACATCATGACCTTGAGTACTGTCTTGCACTGAATGCGTCTTGTAGTTAACGCCATAGAGTTTCCTACAATACTTACTAGAGGGAACTCTGGCGCTAGTGTCTATGGGAGCTGCAACGCATGACGCTTCAGCCAGCATGGGAATGATGGGTAGTACACAAATTTGTCTAAACTTCGTACTTTCGGCTCCGTTTAGCTCCGCGTTGGCTGCATCCGCTTTGTCGCAAAACGAATTTCAGCAAAAGTCAGCAGTTTCACTTCGCCACTTTAACTTCTTTAGGCTCAGCGATTCAAATCTGGTCACGAAGTTCACAACGATCCATTCTTTTATCCGAAAGAAAACCAAAACATAGCAATAAACAAAGCCACAAGTACGTTTGAAGCCGCAAGCACGAAGACTAGGCAAATTTGTGTACTACCCATCATTCCCATGGTAGCTGAACGATCGCAGCGCCAGAGTCCCCTCTAGTTAATTTTAGGAAACTCTATGGTTAACGCACTTTCTTTGAATCGGTTGGTTCACTTTTGGTGTGATCACGAGCGTGCTAGTGTAATTCCATGGAGTGTAATTCTAGCACTACAGAGCGCTGTGCGTGCACCTGGTCGCACCCTGTGGTGGCCACGGTAACTACGCAGCGTACAAATGCCAAAATCAGCCAATGGCCGTGACCTCGCCTGTGATGTAGTCGGGCCAGCCTATCACAGAAATTGCTGAGAGAATAATGAGCAATTCCTAGCTGTCTTGGGTCATTCCACGCCATCTGAGATGCATTAGAAGAAATGCTCACGTATTCAGATGTATTAGAAGAAATGCTAATATTGACGTTTTGGACGTTCACAAGCACTGGCCTTTCACGCTGACATAAAATGTTACTTTCCTCAAGAGTCCCTTTAAAGCAAGTTCCACAGTCATGTATGCTTCTGCAGCCAATCAAAATTCAAGTTTGGGCAACCCTTTGACATCCTAGCATTCCTAGCATAGCTGTGAAGTCACCCAAATACACTTCTTAAGAAACTCTCATGAACAATGACAGACTTTTTCGAAGGCCATATACTAGATGAAACTCAATGACTGTGTGCTCCATAAACCATTCCACAATGAATTTTATAAGTTACCTATCAGCATGAAAATAATATTCAAATAATTCAATGTCCTCCCCAACAAAACAAAAAGTTTGCATCTGACCTTCAGGGCTTCTTTGCAGGACAATGGGACATGTGTTCGTTGAGGGCGTTTCTCAGCAAAAAGGATTCGTTGCAGTGCGAACAAGAATAGGGATGCTCCCTTCTGTGGGTGCGCATGTGGTTAGTGAGGTGCTGTTTCTGTGAAAAGGATGCACTGCAGTGGACACAGGAATAGGGACACTCCCCTGTGTGGGTGCGCATGTGGGTAATAAGCTGCTGTTTCTGCAAAAAAGATGCGTTGCATTGGACACAGGAATAGGGACGCTCTCCTGAGTGGATGCGCATGTGGGCAACGAGGTGCGGTTTCCGCGCAAAGGTTGCTTCGCAGTGGACACAGGAAAAGGGGCGCTCTCCTGTGTGGGTGCGCACATGGACCACAAGGTTGAATTTATGAGTGAATGTGGCTGGACACAGGTCGCACTGAAAGGGGCGCTCGGCCGTATGTGTGCGAAGGTGTCTGTCCATTTTTGCCTTGTCCTTAGTCACATATGTGCACTGCTGGCAAGAATACAGTTGCCCTTGCACGGATGCCAATGGAAAGGACTGTTCCAGGGATGCAGAAGAGAGACAACCTGCAAAGCCACCGGAAGCAAAAGGAGGGAATGCAAATTATGTGTTCACACCATGCATAACTGGGCTGCAGCATCAGGCAATCAACAATGGTTGCTCCATGTGTAAGTGAAGTACGTGATTATGTTGTCCTACCCAAGCCACATGCCCAAGCCCAAGCTGAGCCGAACCATGAGAGTGAAATAACTAGAAGAATAAGGATGGGTTGGGGCTCATTTGGCAAGCATTATCAAATCATGAATGGTAACCTACCACTATCCCTCAAGAGGAAGGTATATAACAGCTGCATCTTACCGGCACTTACCTACGGAGCAGAAACCTGGAGACTTACAAAGAGGGTTCAACTTAAATTGAGGACGACGCAGCGAGCGATGGAAAGGAAAATGCTAGGTGTAACCTTAAAAGACAGGAAGAGAGCAGAGTGGGTAAGGGAACAAACGGGAGTTAAGGACATCATAGTTGAAATCAAGAAGAAGAAATGGATATGGGCCGGGCACGTAGCACGTCGGCAGGATAACCGGTGGTCATTAAGGGTAACTGACTGGATTCCAAGAGATGGCAAACGCGTGAGGGGGAGACAGAAAATTAGGTGGGTAGATGAGATTAGGAAGTTTGCAGGTATAACGTGGCAGCAGAAAGCACAGGACCGGGTTGATTGGCGGAACATGGGAGAGGCCTTTGCCCTGCAGTGGGCATAGACAGGCTGATGATGATGATGATCCAAGCCACATGCTACTGTTACGACAACAGTGCACTGAACCATGCTGTGTTTTGTCAAAATTCCCATCTCTCTGTACACAAATTCTATGCTTAATACATGCAAATAGCAGGGGCCAAAATACAGAATTTGATTTTGATGCAATTGTGACAGTATATCTAAACATGCAGAATTATTTGTACATGTGCCAATACATTAGGGACAAGCTCAGTAAACTAACTAGTGTACTCTTATTTTTTTTTTTTGCATACAAGTATCTATAGAATGCTCCACAGCAAAAGAACCACTTAATATTTCAACATGTGAAGCACATGAGTGAAAGAAGTTAACATAAAAGAAACAAGAAAACATGACAACAGAATACATTTAGGATTAAAATGGCACACAATTTCTAGTAGTCAAAAATACAGGCACATTTTTGTGCATTACACAAGGAATTGTTTCTTTATAAGTACTAGCACAGTTTGCACATTTCCCATTAACGTCCCTATACTGCTTCAATGAAAGCATAATGAAACCATGGAACACTACAGGTGACTTATTCACCGGATAATGTTTCAGTGACAACCACACAACGAGTACATATTCCACTTGACCACTAAAATATGTAACTCCTCATACTGAATAAAGACAATCGCTATACACTAAAGCCACATTTGGAAGGCTGTACTGACATGCCTAAATGGTCAAAGTACTTTGGATATGTTACACAGCACAATGCACTCGTCAACACAAGGCACTAAATGCATTTTAAGAATTGCCAAATAGGAAAGGTACTGGGAAAAAAAATTCTGATCAAATGACGAATGGTGCCGTGTTTCACGGTGGAAGAGAATACAAAAACATTTAAGTGAACTTGAAAAATGGCAGTTGATCCATTAGTGGCAGTGCAAGAAAATAAACGAAGTTAGTTCGTCCACATTAATTTGAAGATTTTGCTCAAAGGTTTACAGGGCAAAATGCATATTGAAGTAACACAACATTTCCAGAGTACACATATTTTAACATTGTTGTTAATATAAATGCAGTGTAAAATAAAAATGCCACTACCATGTGTTGAGAAATCATTCAAAAGGGAATGTAACTGGAACCAACATTTCAGCAAGTGGAGTTGTGTTTGTTAAGGCAGGGAGTGTCACTCCAACAACATTAGCTCTTCAAATATTTCTCGTCACTTCAAGTTTCCATGTTCCCCTGAGCTTCTGTTTACTGTGTGTTGTGGTAATTGTGGTAACATAATTATAAAATTGTTTCTCTCAGCTACACTTGCATGAACATTTGCATTGTTGAACAGACTTGCAAAAGCAATAGTATGCATGAACAAATATTTTTGTAGGACAGGGACAATTTCGTTACACTAATGGTTGAAACATAAATACTGCAACAAAATCCACAATATTCTTTTCAATTTCATTAGACTAGCAGTGAAAAAAGTGAATAGTCCATTTAACTCGTTACAACACAACCAATCCAAGGCAGAAGTCTATATACAAGGTCACATCACCGTCACACTCTCAAGTGCATAACAAATTAAGATGCAATGTAATCATATAAGGGTGAACGATTTCTGTGAGGAGGTTGGTGCAATGCATTTCTGGCAATATCCGAAGCATGAAACTTCTTGGTTGCTCCTTAGGAGAAAGGGACACATCTGTAACAGCACAAAAATCACTGTTAAGGCAAGCACAAACACTCACAGTACACACACACATACTTGCATCAACCGGGCTTGAACATTAGAAATTCCTTATAAATTACATTCTTTAGTCGTGCTGCAATTGAGTGACTAGATTTTCAGTAACTAATTCGATGTAATGAGTTATTTTTCGAAAAGACAAGCTCTATACATAGGACAACTAAAAATTTAAGCACTTGTGTTTATATAATTGGGAAATAAAAAAATTGTACATCCACAGTTGTGCAATGCAGCAGAATATAGGATACGAATTTACAGGCAACCAAATCAATGTGCTCAGCATTTGTTTATTCATCTTAGCAAACCATGTCGGTGAACTATTTTAAACAGTGTTGCTAGGGTTCGATAACCATGGCCACATTGGACATAGATGTGGGAAATCAAGTGTAGACAGTTTACTTTTGCTGGAGTTTTTAAGAAGAGTCTTCCTTGAGGCCTAGCAATAAAGTGCTGCATTTCAAAGAGCATGCAGAAGCAGATATTTAGCCAGTAAGTAAATAGAACTTATGCACAAAATTTTTGTATGGCGCTGCCCTTCTTTCCTGCAAACACATGGAGAGTGTCTTCAGTGTCATTGCTGGCATTTTCATATTGAAACAAGATGACGGCCACAAATTTTGAAAAACGTTTGTCAGTTAATATAAATGGCATGCGAAAGGCTGCACAGGCAGGAATGAAAGAGAATGACTAACTAATTATATTTGCTGGATCAATAAAGTTGGGAGAGAAATGGTACAAATGCAATCATTGACATTTTATTAATTGTTCAAGTACACTCTTTGTTCAAATGCCTATATGCTTCGTTGATGGAAATGATGTCTCACAGATGCCACAGATGATCACACACGAAGCAGTGGGCCTCTGTCGCTGTAACGCAACACCACAATGCAGATGCAGTGATGGAAGCGACACTTTGCTTTTTGGAGCAAATTATGGAGCAGAAAAAATGCTAGCTTGGAGCTGCTATTGGTGTTTTTGGAGCAGATGCCAAAAAATTCCAAACGACTCCTGGAGGTTAAAGCATCATTTACGCATCTCATAAACATTAATATTTATGATTAAACATATTGCACACACAATAATCACTCCAAATTGCCAGAAATAAGTAATTAAGCAGATGGATGGTCATTCAGTAAGATGGGCTACATAAATTTAAAATACCAGTCCTAGTTATAAAAGAAGACGCAGTCACATGTGACTATCACCAAAGCAGCAGTTTATAATCTGTACAAGATCAAAGCGATATGTTATTTTCATATTTCACCAAAATAGCCAACATTGAAAATGAAAAAAAAAAAAAGACAGCTAAACGACCTATACATTAAAAATGCCAGTTCTTGCGGCATAAATGATGTCAAAGCTGATAAAGTGGTAAATGTAATCAGTCACATATCGAAGTCGTCAGAACAGAAGTTAGTAATCAGTATGACATCGAACTACTCTCACATACATTTTCACCAAAATAGTCTGGTTGTCAGGTAAAAATGTACAGCCAAATCAAATATATATTTCAAATATACATATCAAAAAAGAAAAATTGGACCATCTCCCCGAAGGGAACCCTGATGGGATGCGAAGCAGCAGCGTTGCGCACGGGTGGCGTCACGGGTTGAACGCTAACATGGCGTGGCGCTAACGCGGGTGCTGCGGTGAGCGCTGGAAGATTTGTTTGAACCGAAACTCGGAGTAGCGTTTACTGGTGTAAACGTTTGTTTGAAACGCAGACACGGGAGGCGAGCGGGCGTTGGAGCCGGCAGCTGCGGGCGCTCCAGCGGGTGAGGGAGAGAGTGACGTACGCGCGCACCTGCGAGGGAAGCGTGACGTCAACGCCCAGCTGCGGCGTGACCTACTTGGCACCGCTCCAACACCTGCGCCGAGGGAAGCGCGTTGCCTCGCGTTTGTGCGGACGGAGGGACAGCGTTACACAGGCTAGTCAAAGAGCTGCTTCGCATCTAATATATAGTGCCGTTACTTGTGGCATTGTCAATATGCTAGTATGCGGATAGTATGAAAGCTGCATACTAGCATATTAGGATGATAGTATACAGCTTGTTTTTGGTTTTGCTTAGGCTCACTGGATGGTTTCACGGTTATAGTTCATTGTTTTCAGTTCCCCAAAGCCATTTCGGAGGAGAATTTTAATGGACAGTTTTAATGGACTAATAGATAAAAAAGATGATTATTCGATTTCATTTTGTTTCAAAATAGCCAACCAAAGGTTGGAGCAAGTAAACCTTTGAACATTGCTGTCACAGTGTCAAATTCCTAATGAATTAAAGTGCAACATAAAAGGGCAAACAAGTGAATGATTTCTACAAAGACGCTGGTGCGATGAACTTATGGCAATGTCCAAAACAAGATTCTGAATGCTCCGTGGAGGGAGTGGACGCACCTGCAAGAGCACAGAGATCACTGTTAAAGCTGGCTGAACATTCAAAGTATGCCCACACAAACATTTACCCTTGGCATTAATCAGACTTGCAGGTAACAACTTACTTGTAATCAATTACATTTCTGGGTAGCTTAGTAATTGAATGAATACTTTCTCAGGAACTAATTATGTGTAACTACTTACATTATTGAAAAAAAGAATGCTCTGGTGGGTGAATAGATTTGAGCACTTGCAACTGGCAGGCATTACAGACTAGAACATCTGTGGTTGCACCATGCAGCAGTACGCAAGGGTAGAATGCCGCGACGAGCATATCAGGGTGCTCAGTATTAGCTCTCTTACCTATCTCTTACCTAAACGCACTATGTTGGCCAAGTATTTGAACCAATGCTGCTATGGCACGATAATGATGGCCACATCTGATGTTAATGCCAGGTGAGTACGGATAATTAAAAAAAGTTTTTTGCTGCACTTATCAGAAAGTGCATTCCTTCAGACCAAGCAACAATGTGCTGCATTGCAAAGAGGATAGAGGTGAGAAAATGGAGCTACTGAGCAGTGGCATAAATCCAGAATAATCATAAGGGGGCACGTACAACTTGCCATGGTGGCCATTTTGTTCCTACAAATATAGGTTTAATTTTAATTATACGAAAGCTGAAATCATGCTTTAAACATAAAAAGCGAGCATGGGCCTCACCACCATGTAAGGGAGCTTAACCTAATAGCACTGAGCAGCCAACAGCACAAAGGCGTGTTGGTGTAGTTTCTAAATGTGGCTCGTACGTGGGCTCTAGCGTATTTTCGGTTAATGTATAACTCGGCATCAATTATAAAGTGAAAATGCTAGCACTTTTTTTGTTATAACGTGCAAAAGTACAACTTTTCTTTAACTTCACCTTTGGTCCTCATCATGTACACCTGTTAGATATAGGCTCCCCCGATAACTTTCTTGTAAAGCATGTTTACGTTTCCCAGTGATTTTTAAAAAATTAACATAATCACAGTCCAAAAACTGGATTCACACTTCAACGTCAATGGCCTCCAACAAACCGTCGACACAAATAAATAATGGTAGATCAACGAGGACACTTTGTTTACCTTGACTCTTGAAGCCAAGCATAATAAACATTTCCAGCACACCAGAAGTAGCCCCCAAGATTTCAGATAGCTCATGCTCTAACAGTGCCTTTTGAAACGGAAAGAAGCTTTCACTTTCGTACTTCGTTTCTGCTCTTTGGATGAGCTTCAGATTTCCAAGTTGGTTTTACGGAGAGTGCGCTATATTTAACAGTCGAGCAATTCAAATATGGTGCTAGAAAGCGAAATCTCAAGAGGGGGACACTTGCAAGGTGTGTCCCCCTCTGCCTGAACACAAGGGAAGTCAGGACCCCCCTGACGCACCCCCCCCCCATGATTTACGCAACTGCTACTGAGTAAATAAAATCTTGCGCGCAACATATTTGTGGTACACCGAGGTTCTTTCTAGTGGAAAGAGTTTTATGCAGCATTGCTGGTGTTCTCACAGAGTAACAAGAAAAAATCTCACAAAGATCACAAACACGGATCTTGAACAACAACTGCTATGAACATCAAGAGAAAGGGAAGGGCAGCAGAGGATGCACAGAAAGAATTCATTCTATCTGTTGGAACAATAATGTTGGAAGGAAAATGATGCATGCGCGATCAACTTGCATTTTAGTAATTGCTCAGTTACTCCCTTCAGGCAGCAATTCATAACTAGAGTAGGTCTTATCTTGAAGGAAGCAATAGTATGCAGCCGCTTATTTTCTGTGATGTTGACAGGTATGGTATAAACAAGCACTTCTTCTACGAATGCGTAGCTACAGTTGCCAATTTATGGTGTCGCACATTCCTTAAAAACGATTGTTAAAACATGCGAAACCTACTTGATGAGGCTGGAGTGCTCTTTTTTTCTGAACAAAAAACTTCCGTCTCTCCACTGCCTTCACCACAATGGTCCCTCCTTGAAACACCGCATCGCTCAACACCCTTTTACATGCACTAGTTCAGCGGTTTAAAGATGTGACAAGAAAGAACTCTTGAAGGCTTTAATAGAGTTGAATGTGACATTTCAATATAGTAAAAGTGTGAACCAATCCTCAAGAAAAATGACCCTCAGACAGGAATAAACTGTTGTGGCTTGCCTTTGAGTCTAGACAAAGTCCAAATCCACAGTTGCTACTTTCTATACTCATTATTTAAACTACACCTTCTTTCATTCCTCAAAAACTGCAGATAGCACGAAGTGAACTTGCAATGTTGTGATGACGGCAGAATGCAACTCTAGGTACAGCTTACATAAAGGCTTCACATTATTTCCACACAATGTTGGCTGAATGGCATGCATAAATTAACGAAACCAGGTGAGCACTATTGCTTGTTTTTCAAAGTACAGTATTACTCCAACCACCGCACATTCAACGAGCATGCATACAGGTGTGATTACTACAAGGCTACAAACAGCAGCCAAGAGTGCAAATGTGCGAAACTAACAAATCATGAAATGCATGTTCAAACATGACAGGACAGCAGTGACAATCTAAACATTCAGACAAGTGGTTACGCCACGGTAAGCCACTGAGAAAATGCTGCCAGCTGTTTTGCTTTACCACCCATTGGCAAAACTGAAAAGATGATGTTGATGGTTAAATATAAATATTCCAGGAACCTCTCGGGGCTTCATTCGTGGCTTTCCTTTCTGTATAATGAGGCAGCAAGGCTGTTATCCATTATCATTTCTTAATTACTCTGCAATAAGCACCAGCTGAAAGAGAGCATTGCACGTTGGCTATTCCTTTTTCCTAAGTGTGTTTCCCTTAGTTTGTAGTGTGAATTTATTAGCTTAAAGCCATTGTTACAGCGTTACGGCTATGCTAGGTTAGTATGACAGACTTGTAATTCAAAGCAGCACAAAAATTGTAGGCCAGTAAAAGAACAACACAGACAACAGTGACAACAGTGCTGTGGTCAGTCTGTTTTTCGCTGGTCTGCAATCTCTTGCACCGTTTTACCAATATTTGACAAATCGCACCAGTGCAACCAGGGCACTTTAATGACTGGACGAACCTGCACACCAGGGCGCATTGGTGCAATTTTTTCAAAATGCCACCAGCTTTAACACCAGACTTTTGGTCCTTTTGAATCTAGTTCCCAATATACTTCACGTACGTCTTGTCATACTGGGATGCATCTGTGGTGATTATTTTACAAGATACTCTACAGATGAAGCCCCTCTTCACAGCACAGATACGCAGCCTGCCCAAGCGTATCTTCCCAATGATAGCAAAGAGTAGTGATGTCCGTGCTTTTCCTGATGCTGGAAGAAAAGCACAACAAATGGTGTTAACAGCAAGAAAGGCTACACAGCTTCAAGCACCTTGGCAAGCAGCTATAATACGAAACTATGCACAATGAAGAGCACAGGCTTGTGCTTAATTTTGTCTTAATTTTGTCCACACATGCTTTGTGTGTACTGCTTCTGGCACAAAGGTCCAGTACTAAATGGACAAGACAATGAAGGGAGACATCTCTGTAAAAGGGCTAGGTGTCTTTACGGCCTCTACCCTCCATTCTCAAGAGCGTAATTCCTTGGGCATGTTGGTGGTTCATGTTAAAGGCTTTATCTGTTTCCATCATTCTCCGTTTGCTCATGTTTTTTCTGCACTGTAAGCCTTTAACATGAACCTCTATCCTTGTTGACATACGAGAAAAAAATGTGAATTAAATGTATATGAAATGGCTTTTCAAATTAAATATTAGTTAGAAATTTAATGCAACCAGATATTACAAAGTTCTCTTGTGAACGAAGAAATTCCATTCCCAGGCAGTTGCCCAACAGGGTTGAATGTTGTCATCAACCCAATTTAATGAAGCTAACTTGGCCACTAAACCCTATTTAACGCAGTTTCCTGAAATAAACGAGTAAAAAAGCACTGCTTTGTTTCTAATTTCTCCGAGTGTGCACTCCAATGCTTCGCCAGCTGGATGATGTGGCTGCAAGCTTCAGCTTTGAAGACTGTCTTTGTGCTGATGCTGATGAAAACAAGGACACAATGGAGGCCTTGGATGATGAAGGTATTGTGCAGCCCGTGAACAGCGCACCAGGGCAATCAGAAGAAGTGGATGATAAGGAAGACCGTGAGGTTCCTGTACCCATTCGAAGCCAGGTGATGGATGCTGCCAATCTCTTGGGGCAGTTTGCTGAGGCGCACTGGGAAACAATTGTCACATTGAAAGCCCATGAGGACTATGAGAAGTGCATTAGAATAACAGAAAGCTGAGCTAGTCGGCACGTATTCATACTGAAAGACTGGGGCGTGCAAACCCGGACACAAGAGCAAAGCCAATACACCACAAACACCGCCTAACAACTGAAAAGGTGCACAGCGGCGGAAAAGAAAGTAGGCACGAAAACTTATCTGCACATACTCAGGCAATTCTACGAACTTCCCGAATTAACGAAATAATTAGAGCAGGGTCAACACCTAATCCGGTTGTCAAATCCCGTTTCAACTGTACGTGACTGGTCAGACCACAGCCAGAGCAAGTTATTCGCACCTTAATTTAAGCAAAGCGCCTTGTATCAAGGGAGCTGCCCGCCATTAAAGGGTACCTTAATCCGACACTGTCTTTTTTTTTTCTCGACTTCTACACTGATTGGTCACGGCTAAGCTCACATCTTCTTTGATCATCTGGCAACACGCCATAGGTTGTGGAGGGTATCCTTTGTAATCGTCTCGTTGATCTCTGTATGCCAACATACATCCGGTCCCTCGAAATTTCTCCAACATTTCCACTGGTGCAAGCACTAAGAGTCACACATGCCACGTCCGAAATGCCACATCCATAGAGGAAAAAAAATCATGATTTAAACCTTGCGGTAGCTGACGTTCTTAACATATACGTGGACACCTCATGGTGAATTCAGCGCAAAGATGGCATCAACAAGCACATAATAAACACTGATACTCGATATGCACTCCTTCAAAGAGTTGTAAAACGCGAAGAGAAACGCTACGCGCGTCATGTCTTCCCTCTAGCCTGGCCGTTAATTTTCACAGGGTGAATGGGGAATGCGGTGCGACAGCCAGGCGAGCGTCGGAGAGCTATTTTTCGACACGGATGAATGCTATGAGCGAGGCTTGGGCTAAAGCCACCACCTCGTGGTGTGTTAAAGCGTTGACGAAACTACATTTCTATTGGAAACACGCCGAATGGGATGGTCGTAGCAGCGGCGCGTTGTTTTTTTTATTTTTGAGCCTGGTGGCACACATGTCACCGCCCCGTAATAAAGGGGACGCTCATAGCATCCATCGAAGAGCACTGCGAGAGGAAAGTGTGAAAGATAAAAGTGTGCTATCATAATTTTCCACTCAGTCGGCAGAAGGGAAGCGTCCCGACTGCCCCACGAGAACTGCACAGTTGACAAGTCACCAGTGACAGAACTGTTGTACGGGTGACAAATAAGTGCCCATATAGATAGCTTGCACGTAACGTCATGGACACAGCTTCTGAATGTACTAGTACTCCACGATGGTGGTTTTTATGACAAATTGCGTCTATGTGAAAACAACGTGTCAGGAGCTCTCTGTGCATGAATAACTAAAGAACCTGCATGTGATGTTTTGATAGCATTAATAGGACATCACAAACGCCGCGACTCCACATGCTGGTGCTCCAACATGGTGGTTTCAGCGACGTCAATGCAAGCCATCTATTGAGTGCTTTGTTAAAAGTTATCACAGTAAAAAAAAAACTATGACATGCATGTAGTAAGCAATCCATCCACAAGAGTAGCGATTCGGGCTTGTTGACAGTGCATGACTTAGGTATACTTGTGACACTAAAAAGGCACACGGCCAACGTGCTATGTGAGCGTCTCTCTGGTTAGTTTGTCCGTGTGCCGTTTAATTATATTCTAAGCTGGCTTCCTATGTTAGTGGTGGTATAATGCACTCACTGCGCACTTTTCGATGTCTCAACGATACACCGCATCTTAAAAATAGGGAGTGCTTAGCGTTACGACGTAACGATAGCAAGTGACTTTCAATTGCCCGCGCAGATTAAAGACGCTCGAATATGTTGTGCACCACAACCTAACGACGCGCACACCATTTTTGACAAGCAAGCAGCATGCGTCGGTTCTTCGAAATTATGACAAAGAAAACAAAGGGTCGTACATTACCTCTGCGGGGCGCAAATTTGTTCACATAATTTGGCTACCTGACCGTCAATGCACAGTTCTCGCGCGGTTCGCACGCGTTCACTGCGTGTGCTTGACGTTCCGCGGGTATCACAACCGCACTTGTTACTGAAGCCTTAGATGACACCCGCGTAAGTTCGTCCATCGATTCATGCAAGCATCCGGAAGACATATTTTCGCCAGATTTGCGTTAGTTCGAAAAATGCTAAAGGTACGGGAAGCCACAGACGCCACAGCCGGCACCTACTATGGACGAACTGTATTTTGTTGCCTGGTCCACAGAATAATTCGCGCGGTCCACAAAGTTTTGGTTTCGTATTCGATTTAGACGCATTTTGAGAATAAGTGGTAAGCAAGCATTGTTATTGAACGTACACAGTGGGCGAGTCCCAGCAAATGGTCTGACATTAGCGTGCAAAACTGGGCACGCTGGATGATCATGGTAAAAACAGCGTAAAAAAAAATGGGACCATCTCCGCGAAGGGAACCCTGATGGGATGCGAAGCAGCAGCGTTGCGCACGGGTGGCGTCACGGGTTGAACGGCGCTAACCTAGGTGGTGTTGCGCTAACGCGGCTGCTGCGGTGAGCGCTGGAAGATTCGTTTCAAGCGAAACTCGGTGTAGCGTTTACTGGTGTAAACGTTTGTTTGAAGCGCAGACACAGGAGGCGAGCGGGCGTTGGAGCCGGCAGCTGCGGGCGCTCCGGCGGGTGAGGGAGAGAGTGACGTACGCGCGCACCTGCGAGGGAAGCGTGCGAGCGGAGCGTGACGTCAACGCCCAGCTGCGGCGTGACCTACTTGGCACCGCTCCAACACCTGCGCCGAGGGAAGCGCGTTGCCTCGCGTTTGTGCGGACGGAGGGACAGCGTTACACAGGCTAGTCAAAGAGCTGCTTCGCATCTAAAAGACAACGCGTACGAGACGAAGAACGCCACGCGGCAGCCGCTGTGTCGTTCTTCGTCTCGTGTTGCCGTCTTTTTGCGCTGCTTTTAACATGAAGGTCTGACAATGCGTATCGCATGCATATGTTATGCAATGGATTATAATTTATTTGTCTGTAATTCTCTCGCATGATCATCAAGCATCGGATAACAAAAATTAGTCAGTGTAACAAAGATACTTCTTTCTCATGCAGTCGTGTCTGAACTTCTGGTGTCGGTGTTGGCGTCGTTGGTTGTGAGAGAAAAATTGCGATGCATGCAAATAGTGAAAATCACGGTTCCGAATCGGAATCGAACCCAGGACAAGACCTTGCCCAGGACTTCTGTGTGGCAAGCAAGTGCTCTAGCTACCACAGGGTCACGCGTTTTTTTTTTGTTTTTGTCATTTCCGGCTTTTCATTGTAACCAGGTGTTCTGTCCTAGCTCCACGA
Organism: Rhipicephalus sanguineus; assembly: GCF_013339695.2. Lineage (NCBI taxonomy): Eukaryota > Metazoa > Arthropoda > Arachnida > Ixodida > Ixodidae > Rhipicephalus > Rhipicephalus sanguineus. The sequence continues at coordinate 63,149,805 of NC_051185.1, read as the reverse complement.
AGAAAATTTTTTTTTTCTACTTCGATAAAATAGACCATACCACCAGAAGATGCAGTCCTGCTGGTCTTCTATCTAGGGTCACAGTAGAATTATAGTGCCGAGAATATACCCTAGGCACTATAGTAGAATTCCAGTCATTCGATCTGTGCATGCCAGTCATCATGCAAGCAGTCCCGTTAACACATATGTATATTATAGAATCGCAGAATCGCACCAGGCGAAGTTTTGTTTGTCTGGCACTGTTCCAAAATTCCCACTATGTGAATTTCAGAACGAGTGTCTGTGTTAAAGCCCCACCCATTACAAAATGATCAGGCATGATTGACCATCATCAGCAGCAACAGCATCAAAGTGTGCAGCGGCGTAGGTGCGCGCAGTGCGTACCTCGCTAATTTGGAAAACAATTATGGTAGGGGTGTGCGAATATTCGAGTTTCGAAGTCGAATCGAATAGTTCCTAACTGAATAATTCGATTCGACTTTTTAATAGCTAGTATTCGAAGTTTCGAATAATTTGACAGGACGAATATCTAAAACGTGACAAAGGCCAATGGCGCAACTCGGTTAGGGTGGGGTGGCTAAAACTAATGCTAACGTCGCCGTTTGTTAAACCTTCACCGACATCCTGGTTCAAAAGCGAGCACATGTTGATCTTAAAGGACATTATGTCATTTCTGCACGTAGAAAAACACGAGAAAATTGTCAAGTCTTTCACAACATCGCTCCAGAAACGAAGGCACGGACTTCTGGCATAGTTCGGTCGCATATGCCCCCAAACGCCGTACAACGACCTGACTTTGGCCTGCGAAACCCTCGGTGATTGGCTTTGCATGTAAAAATTCGTTCACGCTGGGCAGTCGCCACTGCTGCACCGCACCACTAGTTCAGAAAATCCCATCGTTCCGGCACGTAGTTAAAACGCTGCTGTGAACGGGCACCCGAAGACTTTTGGGCCCGGAGCACACATGGCGATGAAGCACAACATTACCGTTGTCAGATGAGCCGTATTGCGCAACTATAGGGAACGAAAACTAGCTACCGTACCCCCCCTGTTAGGGGGTTAGGAGTGGCGCTGCTGAGTGGAATGGCGGCTCTTCTATCAACATGCTTGCGCGTCCATAAACGCTGAAATAAAAGACGCTCCCGAACAAGTGCATAATGAAGCTGTCAGCACGCCGTAGCGTCCCTGATTCTTGCTTTGTCTTGCCAGTAACTAGCGGTAGAAATTTCGTGCAAATGTACTATTCGATATTCGATTTGATATTCGATATTTTTGGCCACTATTTGGCAATATTCGATTTGAATTCGATTTGAGAGGAAATTTCGCACACCCCTAAATTATGGGGCAGGGCACATCGAAACTCTACCTTGCAGTAGGGTAGTAGGCATGCATTCCAGGAGAGTTTAAAACGACTAATGTTACGCGCGCAAAGGTTATATAGTGTCCTCGCGGCACAGTTTAAGTGGCAATGCAAACTGGCTATCGCATTCTACCCTTGAAGGCAAAGCTCAAGCATCCTCCAAGTCTTTTTTTCTTTCACGGTTGTGGACACGAACAAATCGGCTGCACGGAACGGTGGCGAATGCTTACTGGGGACACTGCAGAGTTTAACGTCTTCTCACTGCAGGAGAGGCATTTTTGCTGTTGCGGAAGGTTAATGCACTCATACAAGCAAAGTCATTTTTCTCTTTGGTCCAAACAAGATGGACAGCGAGGGCAAGGTGGAGGCAGGTTGAAGTGATGAAAAAGTCGTTGAGGAGGGAATGTTGCTGAAGCCAAAAGGACTTGGCTTTTGCCAGGGCAGTGTCTGTTCAACAATTTTTGATCACTTTCTTCTCTAGCACCAGTTTAAATCTACATTCTGAAATATAGTGCATTATTTGTATGTATGCATATACATATGTACAGTCTGCCACAAAATGTTACGGAACATGAAATTTGAGAAAAAGCTGAATACCTATCCCTGCAGCCTCATGACGCAGCCTTGTATTAGCATTTCGGCTCTCAACTAGAATATGCTAGCGGTGTTGCCATATACCGTTTCACTCTCTACTGCTAGAAGCTGCTCGAGAATCAATCCTTTTCTGAGATGCTGTGGTGTGTAAACTTTTGTAGTTGGCTGTACATATGGAATGGTTCAAGAAATGTCCAAAAATTGTCAAAAATAAGGGAAATACGATATTTACTCACTACCTTTATAATTACTTTTTCTATGATGAAAGATACTGAAGACATTAATTATAGAAATTAAATTAACTTTTTAAAGGGGCACTAAAGAGCAAAACGATTTTTCTCGCATTAGTAAAGTAGTCTTCCACGATACCAAAAACACCACGCTTTCTGCGCGAAGACGCTTAATAAGCGAGAAAACGCGCAAAAAGAAAATACACGTGGCGACGCCACCTTGGAATTCCCGCATCATTTGCCGTGACATCAGAGATTTTTGACGGCGCCTGCTTGGGCCTACGTAGTTCCTAATCGGTTAAACCGAAGTACATAGTCCTCTGAGGGGGCCAGAGACTTGACATAACGAGTTTGTTGAAATTTCGTCGAGCCAGTGGCGCCAAAATAGGTTAAATGCTCTTTGAAGTCTTTTACGTCACAAATTACAAAGTTCGGTGCAAAATTTAAAAATGAAACTTTGAACTTGGTTTTCTCCTCTAATAATAAACATATGGTGGTGAAATAAACTACACAAGAGTTCTCCGAGCACACTTTATCAATCTAAACCAATTCATTGTTTCTCTTTAGTGTCCCTTTAATGAGAGGAGACAGGCAGTCATGTCAAGTGGGAGATTTGAAGTACTTCTAGCTACAGGAGCCCATTGCTGCTTTGAGATTTCCAAAATGCGGCCGCTGGTGATATTTCGTGTGATGAAATTCCACCAGTTCACTGGAAAAACCAAAGTGCCCAAGAGCGCAACTGTCATAACCCGGCAGACGACCAAAGTGACATCACTGTTTCCAACGATTACAGTGGCGGTAGCTTTTCTGCATTCATTAACCCACATGCGCCACTATTATGGCAAGCACAACGCCCGCAAAGTAAAGTACATCGATGGTTGATTACGCAAAGCGATGCTCGCTCATTCTGGGCATCTCAGAAGAGATGCCCAGACCAAAGAACAACTTGTTACAATATTTGTACCTTAGATTTTTGTCCTGGTATGGAGCACATGGTCCCAGAGTCGTATAAATCAGACACAAAGAGCTTTGAAAATTTCTTATGCACAGTAACTCCATTTCTATATCAGGTGTAACTTCCCCGTCCTGCATTAGTGTCATTCTTTGTTATCAGCAGCTGTCATCTCGGAGCGCAGGTGCAATGCATCGGCAATGAAGTTATCAGAACTGTGGAACAAGGATTTCAACATGACAAGCCAAAGTGTTCCGACATCAACCACATTTGTGCGAAACAAGGAACAACATAAGCCTGTCCAGAACAGCACAGGGCAGGGCGTTGCTTGAGTATGGAGAGCACACGTCAATACAGCATCAGTCAAAAATGCAAAATGGATGGGACTGCTCAACAAAGTAGTCTGCCGGCACAAACCCACGTTACCCACACCTGCTCTGTCACACCTGATGACACAACTGGTTAACACAACACTGAAAAACTTATCCAGAAGTACCAGTGAATGTCCCTTGTGGCAAAGTACTACAGAAATACTGAAAAATTGTTGCTCTGTCTCTTCATGTCTTACTCAACGAGCCAGTATTCTTTTCTGGCAATTTTACCGGTGTCACACGATCACTTCTGATCGGGATCGGGCCTAATCTAGATGGTTGGCTCCTTCATGCACGCCGCAGAAGGGGCTAATCACTGTTCGGAAATGCGATCCCAATCAAGCTTAATCGCGATCAGCAGCGCACCACGTGGCACCGGCAATTACGGTTAAATCCAGGTTGAATACGTTTTACGAGAATGTGTTGTAGGGAAACAGTAAAGCAGCAGGCACAGGTGGAAGGGCCATTAAAAAGAAAATGTTTTTACTGAACTTCCACTGATGAAAACAACACGACTCAAACGAACTGCAGTACTAAACACGCTGAGCACACAAATATTGGTCAAACAAATGTGCAAGACACAAAAGACGCACCATTGAGCACTTTTAGCTTCACACAGATGACTCAATAAAAAAAAAAAAAGAAGTTAAGCTCGTGCAGTCAGCTCAAATACAAATCACCGAGAATTCTTGTGGAAAAAAATGAAAATGAACATGATCTCACAAGACAAGAAAAATTGGTTGATAAAAGTAACATTGACGATACCTATGAGAACAAGAATTAACCAGTTTTCACACAACACGCATGTCTGCGCACACATTCACCACCAAAAGAAAAACGAATTCGGTTGTCTGCTGACATTTTTTTCTAGTCAGCCAGTAAAAAACCTTATTACACATAGCATAATTTATCGCCGTGAAGGTGCGTTCACGAACAACCTAGATTTTCCAGGCAACATAAAAAGTCGTAGCATGACAGTAGCGATTCCGACAACTATCTAGTGTGGATGAAAAGTCCATGCGTGCTATATTTTCTCATGGCACTCAGGTACTCGGTTGGAAGGCCATCTACCCAGACTACTTGAGATGGCTGCGTCAGGCTGTAGCTGGTGTAACTTCGCTCACTAAACAGCAAAGCGTCTTGATTGGGAGTTCTGGTCCACGCCACTCGCTCACAGTTGTATACTACAGAGACGCCACGGGAGAAGACAAACTTCCTGCGTTCCCAAATGAGTCTCGACTCTAATCTGCTCCTCGTCAATTACCGAGCAAAATATTTTAGCCGCCAGGCACCCCAGTCATCAAATTAACAGCACTGAAATGGAAACGGTTTTCTTCATGGACGTCCTCGTCTTGAGACGAGCTGGCAACGGTAACCCGGGAACAGCGTTGGATTGAAAAATACTTGAAGAATCGCCAGAAAACGTTGAAGCACAGCGGCCACTTCTCTCGTGGAATAATGCTATCCTCACCCTCTTGAAGTCTAGCAGAAGCGTTGACTTAAAAATTCCATACTGCGTTTGCATTACTCTGAAAAATAGAAAATCCTTCCTCGCTTGTTAAAAAAGGCAGCAAAAGTCGATTCTTTTGGATTTTTCTGGCTTATGGTGCGTTGTCTGCAGTGTCATGGTGATGTCAAGAGTTCTTGCAATGTCTTCATTTGGGTTATTTCCTTTGTGCACGACAGATTTACGATTAAAGTTGCCAGGCTGAACATCAGCTTATCTACAAATGCCTATTAATGGGAAAAGAACATCATGGACTAGTTTCAGCCACACACTGCCACCATACTTGTACAAGAATTTCAGTGCCAAATAGCCACGCTGTTTTCATTTCCGTGTTCTTTCTAATAAACCGAGCGTGCAGTAACATCAACGATGATCATCTTCAGCAGAGTATTCTGGCAGTATTCTATTGCATTAATTCCTAGCTACTCATGACTGTGGGTGAAACGGAATTTTACGAGGAAAACAAAAACACCCTGACGAGCCTCTTCAGCACTATATGCCCAAACCACAAGCTAGTAGCAGTCACAATGACCTGTTGACAATGTCGATCATTCTTTTGGGAAGCTATCAATTTTGTTCCGTTCACACTTGGTCAAGTGCACATAACGCTGTGTCAAGTGCATGCGGTGATCAACCTACAAGAAAGGGCACGAGGTGTGGCTGGGCCAAATTCATAACCAGACACTTTCATCGAACTAAAGCCTCCCATAACAGTCTCAACGACCATGTTGGGCAACGAAAATTTAGAAAACGTGAAAGCTCGTACAAAGAGCAAATAGCTGGACAAGCTTGCCTGTTCGACACAAACAACACTGGTGTTACACGGCCATTCCTGCAGGGCTAGAGCACGGGGGAGGGGGTGCGGGGTCAGTTGTTTTCCAGGTGTGATAACCATTCCCCCCCCCCCACTGGTGTGCCAGAAAGCAAATTGCATAGCTAGCTTCTTCAGGACTGTCCCTGCATTCCGTCCAACCATGAGGAAAATCCTGATGCTACCTCTGCATTTTCCATTGTGATCAAGCCCCAATACAAATTTGAACTTCTCGATCTCGACTGCAAGGTGTAGACCGGAACGTTCTACACCTTGCGCAAATCGGCCCATCCGATCCTGATTAAGCACGATCATAACTGAAAGTGCGATGTGTGACAACCATATCAGATATGGCTCACAAAAGTGCAACAACTGTACGAGAGGCTAGAGCCCTAGGAAATACATAGCTGCATCACCCTGCTTTTATACCCCTGTCACACGGCCACCACCGAACTCCGTTTATCTCCGTTCCGCATTGAACTCCTTAATGAAGCTTAACGAGAATGGAGTTGTGGCCGTGCTACACGGCTCGGTGCAAGCTTTCGACGGTTGCCGCATGGAGCAGAAACAGCGCTGCTGCGCTCGTCGAAACGTCCAATTTTTTGCTTCTGCAGTCTCCTTTAAAGTAACAATAACGTGTCTTTGTGTGTTGATGAAGTGCTCGGAATCACCATTGCTGTCACAGTGCCTGTGCGTGCGCCTCACACGTGCAGAAACAAATATGGCGCGACGCTTCACAGCGGCGGCTTGGCGAGGCGTTGGTGTGGAGAGTACAAGCGCTGATGTCCAAAAAAATTGAACTAAAACTTACACTACGGGGCGTGAAATGCTACGCAAAAAAGAGCATAGTTTTTAAAATTATAATTGAGCTCATTAGGACGACTTTGCTAGTGCGGTTTTCAGCGTAGCAGAAGCTGGCTGGGAACGAGAGTACTCCATCGAGCCGAAATGGTCATTACCGAACTCCCTCCACCAAAAGCTCCATTTAACTTCCTCAGCGAAATGGTGACTGTGTGACATGAACCCCATCTCCCTCGAGGAAAAGACGAGGGAGTTAAACGGAGTTAACGGGTGCCCGTGTGACAGGGGTATTACTCAACTTCTTCAGGAGGGCTTTTAGAGAAGCTTTTCAAATCACTAAGCACCGCAGCTTTTACAGCCGGAACTTGCCAGATGATGTACATTCGAACTACGGTCAATGACGTTTGTTGCCAACCTTTAGCAGCAGCACTGAAGCTCATCCTTGCTGTAGGCAAGAGGCTTGGAGCACAGCACCAACAAGGAGTACCTGACATACCTCATCAATGAAAAAAGCCCCGGTTTTAGTTTTCCCAACAGGCTGCGCACGTGGTCAGGTATCTAACCTGTGACAAAAAAAAATTTGAGCGGATTTACTGACAAATTCTTGACTCAACAACCAGGATGTACCGCAAACTTTTGTCGTGATAGAGCTTGAGCATGTGATGATGTGACGTGTGTTTTTTACATGTATAAGTATCAGTGTTTCCTGAAATAAACTTCAGTTGTTAGTTTGCGCTTGTCTGTTTAAGTGTTCCTTTCTAGTCCTCGTGTGTTTTTGCGCAACGTTAAATTTTCCAGTTTCCATTCACTGTCTGTTAGAAACGATCGGCCTGTGACAAACACACCTTGTGGCACACTGTCTCGCTGTCTGTTCCAGTTGTCCTTCTAGGAAATGTGGCCAAGTAAGAGAAAGTGGCAAGACAACAACGACTCCATCCATGCCATTTTCTATACGTGACTGCGTTTCTTGGAGCAGCAAGTGGAATGTGGCGAGGTCACACGGTGCATCCTTGCAAAGTGTCGTTGAGCGGACGACACCTTGCAAATGATAAGGGTTAACTAACTTATTGCTGGAAAGACTGCCTGAATTTGTTGCTAAGAGACTTCTGCCAAAGAAGGAGACTCGGAAACAATGCATTTAGCAAAACGTACTATATTACACATGAGCGAGATTACACCGGCTACAGATGGCGCTGGAAAAAGCAGGTGCATCATACATGAAAGGTGTAGCAATAGATGCTCATGCTCGCACCAGGAGGAAGGGTAGTGTCGCAACAAAACATCTCGGCACACAAGGCCTTCCTCTGACCCCATATCTGCCTTGTCCCATCAGTTCACAAGGACACCCGAGGAGATCTGCCGAGCAAACAACATGAGGGTGTGTTCCTTCAAAATACCTTTCCAGGCACCTTACCGATTTTGCAATCCACTGGTTTAACGCGCACACTCAGTAGGAAACATGACCGATTTCCCGACTCTGCTATTGGCGTGGAAGAAACAAGTACTTTCCTCAACAAATGAAATGCGTTAGACTTTCTTCAATTCCATAATATGCCGCTCAGCAAAACTTGCTTGCCTGGCGAGGTAGCTCTATGAAAAGTGCATGACCAATGCATTGATATCCAGACATGGCCGCCCAAAAACATGAGTAAGCACGGACGGGAGCCCCGACTATTAGATGGGAGCGCCGAAGGTCACACACCAACATTACCTCAACTGTGCTTTTGTGTTGGAAACTTCACAGTTTCTATAAATCTGCATTGCGACATCTGAAGGTCCATAAACATTGATACGAATCAAATTACATTCGTTGAGTACTGTAATGTCTCTTTCGAAAGTAAGCAGGCCACCTGGAACATGACTGCCGCGTAAATCTTAGCCATCCAGTGCACCTCTTACAGTGCCCCATAACTTTCATAGGACTCTAAGCGTGAGAAAGCTTTGCTGTCTTCACACCACATCGCGCCTGCAACACTTGAGATGTGGCCATGGGGTGCCTGGTTTTTTGAACAGCCTACAGAACCCTAGTGGGTACGAGAACCCGAATTTCCCAATCGCTCGGGGGGCACTGGAATCGATCGGCAAGCTTCATGCCAATGCACCGTGTACTAGCCTGTGCAAAAAGTCGAGCATTCTGAAGCTCACACTTCAACTGTCGCTGATAGCACCGGACTGAGCGCAACACGACTCAAGAAACACCTACATGGGTACCTCCAAGTGAGATTTCAGTTACATGCCAAACGGATGATTCGGTAACATTTACAAAGGCTGCATGAATGTGTCTGCATGTATATATGTACAGATATATAAACATCAGAGCTTGGGATGTTGTCCACAGTTCCGACGCTTTGATCGCGTTGTCAGTGCGACGCAATGAGACGAGTTTATGCTGCCGAAAGCCCTTCTCGTTTCTACATCTCTTGTCCCCCCACCCCCATGACAGTGTTGCTTCTTTTTCAAGTGTGCTTGCCTCTTTTTAGATGTCTCAGCATTGTGACAATCTTTTTAGCACCAAGCATATGCAGCCAAAAACAAAAAAGTAAGATCCCAATAGACGCGGCTTATAGAAGTGGGGCCGACACTACAGGAAATGAAATCTTGGTTTGAGCTGGCTGCTGCTTTGGGAAAAAACAGTGCAAAGCAGATGTAGGAATGAGAAACACAGACCACCATCCCGTTGTGTGTGTTCATATGTCTACGTGTATTTTGCGCCGTTTATTTTTGCCGAATTGCGCAGCCTGGCTGTGCGTCTGAAATTCATGAAAGCTTCCCTTCTGTCGGTTCAACGATGTGCAATTTCTACGTTGCGCAGGGAGCTGCATCACCGTTTTGGCACAAATTATTGCAACTACAAATTCTACGGATTGCACCAGTCAAAGACTACAAACAAACCTGCACCTGGGTTGTCACCTCGTGAGCTTGCACTATACGGAAACCCCTTCGCTCGTCTCACATCAAAGAAGTTGTGCTTCTGGCACACCACAAACACTCAGTGGCTCTAACACACACAAAATCAGAAAAGAAGCAGTAAAAAGGTCTGCAACCAAGTAGTATCCTTTGAATTAAGCAAATGCGATGAACACTAATGAAAGGTTTTTGCAGGGCTAGTTTTTAAGTGCAGCCAGCCAAAAAATATATATATACCCAATATAAAACTGAAAGGAACCATCTGAAAATGGACTGTTTGCTCAGGGCGTCTGCCTCACCACGCTAGACGTCTCGATAAAATCCCTGCCCGATATCTTAAAGAGAGACAGCGACGCACTGCCACTTGATACCACGACTTGACATAGCAGTCATGCAAGGCAGGAAAGCATTCTGCAAGGCCAAGCACTTCAAAGAAAAGTCCAACTTACACCGGCAAAAGTAGTTCGAATCACCGAAAGAGCGCATACTAAGTAGTATCAGGCAGCAACGTTTCCTTGCATAGAAAGTACTTAAACGCAGACAAGAGAGGGGAAGACACTTTTTTTTAAAGTTTCAAAAAAGAGGCCTGTAGTAGTAAGCGTTTCGTTAACACTGCATTTGTCCCGAAGCCGCCACAAAAGCGAGGTGACGACAAAACCAGCGACAAAACCGATACGGCTCGCGGAATAACCAAGCAGGCTGTCACTTTGATGCAACTGGCTTGCATCAAGGGCGTTTCTTGTGCACAACATTTCGGTGACCCAAATACTACTCGAGACCGATAACACCAGAGTAATAACCGTATGACAAGAGCATTACATGGCCGTTGCTCAACATAAAAAGGAGGGCAAGAGAAAAAAAGGTTGACAAAAGAAAATGAATACCTCGCAACTAAGGGCCGCGGTAGGCCACAAGAAGACAAGCATCAACACGACGAAACCGTTCTGTCGACGACACTAATCGATGCAAGCGCATGCAAAATCGTGGAACGAACACAGCAACAGGATTACACAGCACCGGAGGCGAGATGTGACATCATCAGTCGGTGAGCAGGTAATGAGGCGCTCAAAAAAATATATTCGATGACACAACACAAGAAGACCCATCAAACGGGGAGAAAGTTACGCAGAAAATAGGGACCAGAGATGTAGACTAAAGTTGTAGATGTAAGCAAAACAAACAAAAAAGAGACAACGGAAAAATACAGCAGTAACGGGACTAAAAAAACCGCGAGCAAAAAGAGCGGTGCGACCAGGACATGCAAGTGGGGAGACGGTTATAAAAGGTTAATAGGTCAACAAATAAATCGACGGCAACGTAAACATATGCAAAATAAGACAGCGAATGATGGCATCACGGGGAAAGTCGGTTACGCGCCACTATAGTGTGCGGTGCAATGATGGCAAACAATGATGAACACATACCCGGACACAAATAAAAAAACAAACAAAAACAGCCACCACCTCAGAAAAACAAACAAACAAATAAAACGAAAGCAAGATGACCGGGGAATAAAAAGAAAACAATATCAACACTGGTGATCCGCGACACCAAAAATACTAATCTATGCTTTGTTGTGTGCGCAGTGTTCTTGAAGCAATGTATAAATCCACTGACTGGCTCGCATTTAAAACAAGAAAAAAAAAATTTCTTTTTGAACACTGCACCTCTTCTTGTTCTAGTTGAAGGCAAAAAGAAGAGAGAAACACAATACACGAAAAAGAAAAAAGCAATCTATCCACAAAGCGTAATAACGTGGATGCAAGCACGTTCCCACGGAAGAAAGTCACTCGCGTTTGCTTGTAAAATAATAATAAAATTTCCTCGTGACTTGATAGAGAGTTGGAGGATGCGTGCTCCACTTGACAGTGGATCGCAGGGCAGCGGCACAAGACTCGAGCATTAAGCAAAAAACATTTTGGCACGAGCACTACGATAAAACACTGACACACGATTGTGTGCAAACTCATTTCACTCCTATCTTATACAAAAAAAAAAAAAGCTCTTTGTTTTGCCAGTGGTCTTTTGAAAACGACCAATGCAAATTTGTACTTGATAATTTTTTTGTTGTTGTTGCTGTTGCCTCGGCAAGACCTGACTAGCAACCTGAACTTGTCCGGCCCTTCCCGGCGTCTACGAAGCCGGCGCTGCGTTTCACGGGCCGACGCGACGCAGATTTGGTCAAGTGCCCTCTTTTTTTTTTTTTCACTTTCCGAAACGAAACCGGTTCGGAGTAAATAAACGAGAAAAATTCACCCGAGGGTGTCAAACAATACCTGCGAGAATGCCCCCATGGCAAGGGCTGCCACTTGTACGGCCATCAAGACAATACACAACTCAGAACCTTGACCACCACCAGAGTTGCGAAGGATAAGAAACGTCCAAAGTTTCCTTCAATGATAAACCACGGGCGTTTGGTGTCAGACGCCTGCACTCTTTCCTTTTGCGTGCACTTATCGCTGTGCCAGAGTTCCTTTCTCTAAAAAAAAAAAGAATCTTTTGTCCACTGTGCTCTGGAAGAACCTGGTTAAAAATACATCACGATTATGTAAGACACGTCAAGTTAGTAGTTCAGGAGTCGGCCTAAAATCTAAATCTCACAATCGTTGCTTCAAATGTCACTCGTTAACAAAGATTTTTCAGGCTGCCTGAGTACCACCGATACATTCCGACTAAAACTCATCCAGAATGTGGCTAGTTCAAAATGGCCTGTTCAAATTAGTCAGAAGCGGACGTGCTCGTACATTCCGTACACAACTAAGGAAAAATGTCCTATTCGTCAGTGAGCTTTGGCCTTGCAACACTCACTTCTAAGGACAGTGCAAAATTAAGCAAGGACTGACCACCAAGCCGGAGAGGCCCACTACTCGTAACACCTCGTAACTCACCCTATACATGCAATTCATTCAGCCCAAAAGCATTCGAAAGAGAATTGAGGGCCTTCTTACGTGCACGAAAGCGAAACAATAATAAAGAATGCAAACGGCCTGCATGCACACGGCACGGTGTCTACCAGTTAAAATAACTTCCACTGCAAAGTGAACAAACAGCGAAGGCTGAAAGAGACAGAACCGGTGAACAGTGGGACAAAAGAAAAAGAGCAATAAAAATTTTAAGCGAGAAGAACCACTCCTAAAATGACATTCCAGACAAGCTGCATGCAAGTTCCTTGCGACCAGCATAAAAACAAACAAACTTAACCTGGCGTAAGCAAACCCAACGAGAAAGCAACCTCTCCGAAGGCAAAAAATGTCCGACAGTTAAGGCTTTGAAATTTGCTGCAAGATGACACGATGCAGTCAGACCTCGTGGGTCGACTGCCTAACACTGCAGTCGGGCCACCAAACACGGGGGGCAGCACACCATGACTCCGCCCTTTTCACCACCGGCATTTACTTGAGGGAAGGCGCCGCAAGGAGCGAAAGGGGAGGGGAAAAACGGAAAGGATAGGGAAAACAACAGCTGAACGATGATGTCCAGAGCAGTATACTACACACCGCCTCTACCACCTTTCATTCCTCCATGTGTGCTATACGTCAAGCAGGGAGAAGGTCTAGGACCGCAGAAATGCTTAGGATCGAGCAACAAGGGGAAGAGGCCACCCAGAGGGCTTGCAAAGGCCAGGTAGAGTTCAGCCACTCTTGCATGGCTACAATCTATCGCCGGTACTGTGGATAAGATAAAAGACGCAATGCTAAGAAGAAGAAAACAGCCACATCGAAATTTCGTTAGAAATTAAAAGAAAGCAAACCAGCTCAAAGCGCAAGTCCAATGATCGTGAGCACTGGAGTTCAGTGTAACAGCACTACACGAGGAGCCCAGGATACGGCTCAAGATCAGTTAACAGAAACGAGAAGAAAGTCCCCAATCACAGGGAAAAACACAAGAATAGCTGGATGAATAGCGTGGCTCCAGGCAGGTTTCAAGCACAGAGAATGGGAAGAAGCAAGTAGCAGAAGCCACAGCCAGCGAGTAAACCGCTCCCGTTGTCTTGCTCCGTAAGACATGCCACACCAAACAGACGACGACACAACAATCGTGAGTGGCGGGTTTTTCCAGCAGGCCCCTTTCCCCAGTCTTGCACAAGTCTGAAGCGAACACACACACAAGAGGCTCAACCACCAATTCAGACACCACTGTGGCACTGAGTGACATCGTGCAATTTCAGCTGCGTGGCGACGCCACCGTGGCATCGCAACCTCGTAAACCGATCCGTGCCTCCTCCGCATGGCCTTGCTACTTGCATCCAACTGAGCCATCACAGGCCACCTTTTGCAATACTTCACAGCAACGGGCTTTCTTGCATCGGGTTTTTAAAACTCATTCCAAGGACCCTGAATGACCACCGTCTTCTGTGCAAACGTCAGGTTTCGGTAGTCGCGATTCGGTGCAGCCGAGGTTCTCTGCATGGCCTCGCATGTTTGCATGAAGTATAACACTTCACAAAAGAGTCTCCATGAAGCTATCCCGTGCATCCCGTTGAGCATCTGATGACACGACATGGCGCCCCAACTTCTTCGACGGCCGTGTGTCCTTGCCGAGGTGGAAGCGCGACGGCGGAAGTCGGGGGAGCTTCTCCTGAAGCGAGAGCCCGGTGTGTAGACTGTGCGAGCGTCTCGGTGAAAACCGCACGTTCAGATACTGGTCGAGTAGGAGCGCTTGCGCTTCCAACAGTCCGGGTGGACCTTCTTGACCTCGTCGGCACGAACCTTGGCTTCCTGAGAGTAGAGCTTCTTCTCTTCGGACTTCATCTTGCGCCACTGGTCCCCCAACATCACGCTGATGGCCCTGTGGTCAGAACACGTGAAGGGAGCATGACATGAATAGACAGATTCACTGTATTGAGCCACTTAAAGGGTGCAAGAGAAGTCTAAGCCTCACTTTCTGACGGTACGTGACGAAAGTCTGACTGTCATGGCATAAAATGAAAAATTGCTGTCCAAAGGTAGCACAAAGCTGTAAATTACAAGCTTTCACTTTCCATAGCTTCATATGGGTTTTCTCTAGAAACTCCCAAGAGTTTCTATGAAAGGAAGCTTTGCAGTCAAGAAAAAATTTGTCCTACTATGGGAATCAAACCCCGGACCGATGCATTCAAGTTGACCAATTTGGCCTAGCTGTACAGTCTGCTGACCCTCAAGTGTTGTCAGCTCGTATGGTACAGTGTTGGTCCGGAATTCGATGCCAAGACGAGGACAAACTTTACATTCTCTGTGGCTTGATGCTGCAGTTGACAAGATGACAGTTTCCATTTTTCATGAACCTTCTTCCAGATTGTGGGGGCTTTTGCAGAACAAATTTGCCATTGTCACTGCACTGGAGCACAAGACAAACAAGCCTCACTGGGCTCCTAGCACCGTGAGCAAAGCGACTACCAGCAGAACAAATACACAAATTCAATGAAAATGACAGATAATAGAATTTTGCGTAAGAGTTATGTATTTATTGATTTTACAAACCCTAAATTGCCATGGCACTGAAAAGAGCAGTGATATATTGTCACGGAGTGTATATAAACAAAATTAACAGAGTCAAATGTGCAGTATTATACAATAGTATCAGTGACAAATTACAAATGTTGAATGAAATATAAACAGAACGAAAGAAATCTCAAACAAAAACAAAGAAATAAAAACAGCATGCCAATTCAGTAAAAGGAAAGCACTTTATTTTCCTTCGGACTACCTGATTTTTCGAACTTCGTGGTCGCTAAGGGGTTGGAAAAGTAAGACACTGACTGTACTAAACCGCTCTCCTTCTCAAATGAAGTCTTATTACTATTAATATACCTGTTGTCCTTGCCAGGATGCATGTGGGAGTACTCTCCGCGGTGTTTCTGGGCGAACAGCATGAACCCGTTCATGGGCCGTCGGGGCTTGGCAGGGTCTGGGCACGATGTGTGGCGGGTCCGTGTGTTGAGAGACTTCTTGGACGGCGAGCACTGCGCCGACATGGCCGCAGGTTCCGACGGTGCAGGTGGCGGCGCGGGTGCCGGCGGTGATATGCAGTGCTGCAGAGGCAACAGTGTTGCTGTTTGATGATCATGAGAATTGAGGGGCAACTTTCATGTGCCGCAGCTTCAAAGCTAAAGAAGGAGCTTGTTTCTTTCTTACACACAATGAATGAAACCAACAGACAATTAAGCCAAGGACAACATAGGGTAAATTATTTGTGTTTTTTTAACTGCAGTGTAATTATTATGACCTAAAATGAAAGTAAGCGAAGTTGACAAAAAAAAAATCACCCTTTCCGCTGGTGGGATCCCGACCCACAAGCTTCGAATTACGCGTCCGATGCTCTACCCATTGAGCTACGATAGAGGGCGCTCTCTCGTCCACTTTTGTTGGGTACGTATGTGCGTTTAATCCCCGGGACTGTTAGCCAGCACCACTTGTAGCCAAGGCGGCGAGTGGGGAACACACTTTCTTTGCCAGAGGGCGCCACGTGGCACGCGGTCTTTTCAAACGAGGTGGCGGCTGACCAATTAACCTGTGCATGATACCTAAGGTATCAAGTCTGCCAGAACGAAGCCCTCACAATGAAAGTACAAAAGAAGGGGAATTGCTGCAGGGGCTCGTATCTTTGTTAGCTTCAAAGCTAAGGTTTCTCATGATATTTATCCCTTCTCACCGGCCCATTTTGGCGTGGACAAGTGCGCCTTAATTTCACGACAGCCAATTTTGCGTGCGAACAGCTCCTGGCATGTTCCAGCCTCAGCGGGCGGGCGCCTGCTCCAGCCTAAATCCGCCCCCCCCGTCCCCCAGCTATGTTTCAGGTGTGGGGCACCTAAGGCATAGTGGGGCACCACAAAAACCCGAACGAAAAGTGATGCTCTTGGAGGCGATTCATTGGGGCTGAGGAAGCTGAATGCCGGAGATGTCCACACACTGAAGGTGACTAGAAGATTCCTTCTTTCACCTTTAGGATATGGAAAATACAATAGGGTGCTGTGACAGGCCCACTCGCTGGCTAGATGCTTTGATAACTGTGTGCTCTGATTGGTGACGTAGCCTTAAGCGCTGAGCAGTAACAGGCAGCCAAAAGACCCGGCCTGTGTTAGAGAACGCCATGGATGCTTGAACCGCAAGTAGCGGTAAACACTTTTGAAGAAAAAAACAAACAAATTAAGATTCCCAAGGCCAACATATCGCATTTTCTTGCATATAACTTCCCCCCCCCCCCCCCCACTGCAATCTGCAGGTAAATAAAAATCATATTAAAATATCCCTGCGTATTGATGTACTACAGTGTAACTGCTGTGAAGCCAATTTGCACACTGAAATTCATATACAACCTGTACCTCGACTTTAGCTCCGAAATTTTTGTATATTTTGGGTAGGCTACACAAGAGAAAATATGGCAACTTTCACACAAGTGCATGCCACCTTGCCATCGCCACGTATGTAGCTTCCAGCATGTCGGAGAACACGAAAGGAAAAAAAAAGCAGTGGAGGCATGCAATGTTAACCGTTCACTACGCTCCTAGCCCACGAATCGGAAGTTTTCTTGCGACAGGAGGTTCGTGAAGCAGTGAACAGTGCTAAGGTCGTACTATGCTTTCTTAGGAAGAAATTAATGAGAAATAAGTCACTCAAGCCAAGGAAAGTATACGGGACATTATTTGTAGTAATTATGATATAAATGTGAAGAAATTAAAAGACAACTTGCAACCTGCAGGGACCGAACTTACAACCTTCGAATAACGAGTCCGATGCTCTACCAGTTGAGCTACGACAACAGTCGTCCTTCCGTAAACTTTTTATTGGGTATATCTGTGCATTTGACGCTGGTAAGAAAAAAAAAAAAAAAGTGTTCCACATTTGATATCATGGCTATGAGCAGCGCTGACTCACGCTATACCCAATAAATAATGTGATATACCCAATAAAAAAATTGGCACAGCTTGCAGCACTGTAAAATCTCGAGCAAGTGCCCCCCTCCCTTTTTCGGGAGATTTGAAATCAAATATGCGCCATTGACCAAGTAAACCCCCCCCCCCTCATTTTCGCTGTTTCATTCACTTTTTGTATGTACCCAATGAGGCGAATAAAAACAGTGAATGCATGCGCGTTCAATAAAGCATTTCATTAGAAACATGGGTGCGCCTTCTTTATTCTGAGCTGCTCCTCCACCGCCATCTTGAACTTTCATCCATGAACGAGCAAGCCCCCCCCCCCCCAATCTTGTCGGATTATCTTTCACCGTTGGGGGGCACGCTTGCTTGAAATTTTACGGTAAGCACAGCAGAGATGGTGGCCACCTAGCTGGTCCTGGCTTGGTGAGGCTTTTAACCTCTCACCTCTCGCTTTCACACCCCTTGCTATACTATACTGTACATGGCTGTGCTTGCTCTCTCTCTCTTTTTTTTTTATCTTTTTTGTGTCTGTTTCTTTCTATCTCTTTCTCTCTCTGCCTATTTCTTCCTCAGTCTTTTTCTCCCCTTTCTTTTTCTCTATTTTCCTCTTTCCCTTTCTTTCCATGTCTATGTTTCATAATGATGATAATTTCCTATCTACAACACACGGCCAACCTCGAGCGTAACAGCTCTGCTGTAAAAGTGTACGGGAGGATGATCACTGCCATAGCTCGTCTTTTAGGCCACTTTAATTTCTTCACATGTATATCATAACTCTTACAAGTAACGTCTCCTATACTTTTCTTGGCTTGGTTGTCTGTTCTGTTAGTTGTCATTAATGTTGTGTCTATCAAAGAAATACGAGCCCATAAATTCCCCTTCTTTCGTACTTTCTTAGGAAGGTGTTTCAGGGCAACCACAGAGCACCACTCTAGATGCCACGAGTCGCAGCAACAAGCAGCTTACTTTGGCCATGGTGCTGAGCGTGTAAGCAGCCGACCGGTCTTCGGGAGTTAGGGGCAGTACCCTGGAATGCATTGAAACGGCAGTGCACATCAACAATCACCAAGCCCAGAACCACTGCTAATTCAGTGCAGCAGAAAACAAGTTCCGTTGAAATTTGAAATTCACAAGACTAAGGAAGCCTTGTGAAGGGAAAAAATTTTGTGCATCTGACATGAGTGTAAGGCTGCAAGGATGCCACCATCTCGTGTTGATACACAAACGAATTCTCAGTCTTGTGCAAAGTGCATTAAAATAACCCGATATGATACACTCAATGCGTCTGTACAACAATTTACATGGATATAAGGAACCTGCAGCAATGCACATTCGGTGGTTACAGTGAAAATGGCACCGTCAACAGCCCAAGATTGCATCACTCAAATACTTTCATATTAGCATTTATAACAGACTCCCTTTAAGAGAAATTTGAGGGGACTGTGAAAAATTGTTTTTTGTATCAAAGGTGCCCCCAAAAGGGACATGTTAACATGACAGGTGCATCCAAATATGAACTCGCTCAGGTGGTACTGGTGGGCTAGTTGGTAGCACATGATCTTGAGGACAGCGGTGCAAAATTTAAGAAAACGTGGACGGGAAAACAAAAACACACAGCACAGGCGCTTTGTGTATCTTTGTTTGCCTGTCCATGTTTCCTTAAGTTTTGCATTGCTGTTCTCAAGATCATTCAAATATGTTATTTGAACCTAGTGAATGAAGTAAGCTTACAGTACAGGTACAGTAAAATCTCAATGATACGAATCTTTTGGGGTCATGAAAAATATTCGTATCAGCCGATATTCGTATCACCACGTGAGACTTTGGAAAGCAAATTACCAGACATGTTATGCATTTTGATAACCAAACTTCTTGAACAGCTTTCCTAACATTGCGCGCTATGCGTGATATGGAGTATGATCAGCTCTTATTGGTCCAGATGACTGTTATGGCTTTTGTGGTTGGCTGAAAACGTTGCCATCGCGGAAAACAAAGATCCGGTGTAATTTCGACTACCGTATTTACTCGAATCTAGGTCGGCCCCAATTCTAAGCTGACCCCCGAAATTCGCAAGGCCAGAAAAAAAAAATCTTAATCATTGTACTCGAATCTACGCCGACCCCCCCACTTTCGCACATCGTTTTTTCGAAAAAAAAAAAAAAACATCGGCTTAGATTAGAATAAAGACGGTTTGTCTGGAATAGTGTCCGTGAACCACTTGTTACATTAAGACTCCTTGCGCAGATGCTCCACCTCCATCGCTTTCACTTCACTGCCTGCCTGGCTGCTAGTACCAGGGAATGAATGCACATCTGCAGGCTTAGCAGCAAAATACTATAGTCGCTGAGCCACCATTGTGGGTTGGGGAAAAAAAAAAAGGCCTGCACGAAACACATAGCACAGTCACAGAGAAAGCTGAAGGAGCAGCCTTTATAGAGCCCGTTGTGAATACTCTGGGTGTTCACAACGGTACCTTCAAGTACTGTTGCAAGGTACCCACTACTCCATAAATTACCATAATTTTGTGAAGTAGGGAAGTACCCCCCTATGCGTCCGTGAGGAATATTCTGCACACATTATTGATGCTGTGGATGATGAAGAATTATGGCCGAGTTCTTTGTAATGGCCGGGAAGCTTTAAACTAGGTACAGTAGACTCTCAATAAACGAAAATCTCTTAAATGAAATTGCTGCTTAAATGGAACAATTGCCTCTAACATGATTGGTTTTGTGCTTGAATTCTGCACCCCTTTTCATCTCTCAGTAAACGAAACTCCTGTTAAGTGAAACATATTTTCCTGGTCCCTTCAGCTTTCGTTTAACAGGAGTCTACTGTACTTGTTACGCAGTGCATTGTGCGATGCCTGCTGTTATTTTACTCTTCCACCATGCTATTTTCCATCTGTTCACGTAATTCCTTGCCCGACATGACGCCTGTATAGGGTCTTTTTGCGAAGGAGTTTCAAGCACAGGCGTGGCTCTACGGTAGAATACTTGACTGCCTGCTACGCAGAATCATCATCATCAGCCTGTCTACGGCCACTGCAGGGCAAAGGCCTCTCCCATGTTCCGCCAATCAACCCGGTCCTGTGCTTTCTGCTGCCACGTTATACCTACAAACTTCTTAATCTCATCTACCCACCTAATTTTCTGTCTCCCCCTCACGCCTTTGCCATCTCTTGGAATTTACCCTTAATGACCACCGATTATCCTGCCGACGTGCTATGTGCCTGGCCCATATCCATTTCTTCTTCTTGATTTCAACTATAATATCCTTAACCACCGTTGGTTCCCTGACTCACTCTGCGCTCTTCCTGTCTCTTAAGGTTACACCTATCATTTTCCTTTCCATCGCTCGCTGCGTCGTCCTCAATTTAAGTTGGACCCTCTTTGTAAGTCTCCAGGTTTCTGCTCCGTAGGTAAGTACCGGTAAGATGCAGCTATTATATACCTTCCTCTTGAGGGATAGCGGTAGACTACCATTCATGATTTGATAATGCTTGCCGAATGAGCCCCATCCCATCCTTATTCTTCTAGTTATTTTATTCTCATGGTTCGCTCCGCGGTTACTACCTGTCCTAAGTAGACGTACTCCATTACAACTTCCAGTGTCTCGTCACCTATCGCAAAGCGCTGTTCTCTGCCAAGGTTGTTCCACATTACTTTAGTTTTATGCATATTAATTTTCAGACCTACTCTTCTACTTTCCGTATCCAGTTTAGTAATCATGAGGTATAATTCGTCTCCCGCGTTACTCATCAATTGCAATGTCATCAGCGAATCACAGGTTACTGAGATACTCTCCATTAACTCTTATCCCTAATTCTTCCCAATCTAGGGCCCTGAAAACCTCCTGTAAACACGCTCAAATCCCGCTCGTACCCCATTTTTTTTTTCTCATAGGGCACAATAGCTGTTACGAACACCTGCGGCGGCCGACAACAATGCTACCAAAAACGGCTGTTGTTGTGATCTCATAATAGCTTTCGCTGTAAAAAGAATAAGGAAAGACTGCTGACCTGGGACTGTCATCGATGACCCCCATGGGCTGGGTACCATGGGGCCCCGAGCCTGGAGGGTAATGTGAGACAGCGTGGCCCAAGCGAGGGGGCAGGGGTGGCCGTGCATAGGAATGCAGCGCCGACAAGCTGAATGATCGCTGGCGCCCTGGCGGTGACAGTGGTGGTGGTGCCCCCCCCTAGTGGGGAAAACAACAAAAATACTCCTGAAAAGTGACACCGCAGAAAAACAACGAATGACTTTAGCCTAATGGAGAATTTTTTCGAGGCATTTACATTAATTATCTTTTAACAGCGTAGCTGTTTAAGCTCGACGTTATGCAGTGCAGAGTGAACAAAAACTATCATCCTCATGATCGACCTCTACCTTCTAGCGCGTTGCCTGGTCAGTACACTCTCTCTTCATCCTCTTTTTCTTCTTAAGGTTTTGCAAATTAAAGTTAGCTAAGGTCAACCGTTAATTAAGTCCGCGCTAATTAAGATCACACTAATTAAGAACATACTAATTAATTGTCCACTTCACGTAGCCACGACGACACTTTGCCAAGCAATATAGTTCTAATATAGCTTTGCAATGCCTAGCCAAACCTAGCAATGACTTAGTCGAGCTTGTAGAAGCCAACAGAAGCTAGATTGGCCACAAGCTCCGTTGTTAGTCCAGCTTTGCACCGCTAGTGCAAGCTGCCCACATTTTTTTCGTTATGTTCTACTGCGAGTTTGGTATGCTAAGAGCTTTCAATAACCTAGGTGGAATAGCGCACACTCAGACAGGGACGAAGTAAGCAAGATGACACAAGCGCTGTATAAGTGTCTAAGTGTGCGCTATTCAACTTAAGTTATGTACCAACAAGCACAAGCTGCTTTTAGCTTTCAATACTTACAGCAGGTGCCTTCAAGTGGCACCTGCAGCAGCTTCAGATACCCAATTTTATTATGGCACCATAATGTATGCAGCTTTTCAGGAATTGAAACCAAAACTGGTTTCACAAATCAACATTAGAGTAAATTATTCAGGGAACTCTGACCATCATCCAACACTCCTGTCGTTTGCAAGATTCAGCCCTTCATCTAATCCAAAAATGTAACTAGTTGAAAATAACAGGTTAGCAAGCGTCGCTCCTTAGATGTGCAGGCACACAGACTCAGTGCCTTGTCCTTTCTGTGCGCTATAGGTGTTAAAGGGACCGACAACTGCCCAGAATATGAAATGAGTTGACTCCACTGATGTAAAGATTGTCCGTTGCACTGACTCAAACCAACCCTGTTTTTTTCATGAGAGATGGATTTATATTTTTATTTCTTAATTGAAAGTCGCGAAAAATGACCTGTGGCGCCTCTGGCGGCAAAAACATGGACGATCCGATGAAGACGGCCACGTGACCGTTGATTGCTGTACGCGGTCGACGATTTTTTTGTTAGTATTGAAATATTGTTTGTTTCTTTATATTAAAAGGTATTACTCCATAATAATGTACATATAGGCCTGCGTTAGTAGTATGCATTAAAGTGGCGCTGCCTTCGCGTGACGTAATGATCCCATGCTCGTCAGCGAGTCTTGAGCAACTTTCCAGCGTGCTCATGCAACCGTGCACGCAGTTTCCAGGTCGCTAAGATTTTGGAGCAACATAGTTTTGCCACCTACACTTCCGTCTCAGAAATGACGCGCACTGCTACTCGGTGCAGCCGTGCATACGCACAGTTACGTTTTCGATTACTTGGCTTGGCTCGTGTATCGAGAGAGTAACGACGCCGGGACAAGCCATCCATGACACAGGCGCAGGCAACCTTGGGCGCAGGCGCACACAACGCTGTACAAATACCGGGAGGGTGTATAAAGCCACACATCTCATTGTCACAGCTTGCTATTTTCAAAAATGGTTGGAAAGCTCAAAATAAAGGTGGTTAAGCATAGTTACAGTAACTCCTGCGAAAGCAGAACAACGACAGCTTTCACAAGGGCTAGCGGCATCGCTATCAATTCTCAGCGTTGCTGGAGCCAGCCTCCATGCGTGTTTGGAGCCTTTCAGATCGAAAAATACTGCTTATAAAATAACTACGTGTTTTTCGGATAAACCACTGCAGCTACAAACGCTACGAAGGGTGAGCTTCCTGTCGCGCCATAAAAAACTAGGTCGAGAAAGATCAGTTGTCGGTCCCTTTAAGGTGGAATACCAAAATGCCCAAAACTCAGGTTCTTTCTTTTACTTGAGCTTTGAGTCATTCACTTTCGGACCAGAATGAACGAAAGGTGTGAAGAGGTTTCAGACCGCAAGAGGTTAAAGGAAAATGAAGTGGCATTTGCTAACCAGTGATGCTACCGAGGACTTCCGATTTGGAGCAATTTTTGGAGCAGCAAAATTTCCGTTTTGGAGCACTTTGTAGCAGCAAAATTTTCATCTTGGAGCACTTTGGAGCAGATAATTTTGCATCTGGGAGCACTCTGGAGCAGCGAATTTTACATCCTGGAGTACACTACAGAAGCATATTGCAATAACATTCAAGCACCGGAATATTACTATGGCGCTCTTATGAAGGCTAGAAATATTTCGATTCATTGCAAATCTCATGGAAAAAATCATCTCAGGAGAACTCCATACTTGACTCGCTAATGAAAAAATAAGGGCTCATGCAGTTGAGTGTTCTGAATTAACCTCTTCGGCGATTATTTTCGACACTAGCAAATAAAGAGAATAAGAGATCAATAAAATTGCACTTTATGAAATAACACTCTAATTACATCTATGTGGTTATCAGCAGGCATTGTAGACAAACACCGTGATGTACAGCATTGCCTCAATGCCAAAGAGCCACACTGTCCCTAATGCATTCCCCTAAGAAAACTCCAAGGCGAAAGCCTGGTTCTTTTTCTTCTCAATCGACGGGTAGATCCTCCCCCTCCTTCTCTGCAAGCTATCTGCACCTCACCTGGTTTTGCGCTAGCTCCATGATCGGCACACCGATTACGGAAGTAGTGTAAAGCGACGATGTCGTGATGGCGTCATCACGTGACATCACGATATATGACACCATGATGACGTCACAAGTTTTGACGATCTACGACGTGATGATGACGCCATCACATGATTATTTTTTGCATCAATCGATTGACGCTGCCGCCGGTCAATTTTCGTGTCTGATAAAGCATCTGATGCTTTCGCATTAATATTGCGTATTGAACGTTAACAACCTGGCCTTACATACCAAACTGTCCTCCACCATGTCACCTCCTTGCCATGCGCGAAACAGCTTCGCTTATCATCCACTTCACAGAGTGAAATGGCTCCTCAACTTTTTTTGAATGTTTATTGAGATAACAATTATATGGATGCTCTCCGCGGATTTTTGCCGTCGCCACTGCCGTAATTTTCTGTATAAAGACCAAATTAATAACATCACCACGCGCATTCTAGCCGCGGGTAAAAGCTCGCGAGCGCTGGCGACGAACGCGGCTGAAGCGGAGATTAAACTAGCCGGCCGTCTGTCTCCGCCGCACGGACAGCGCATGCGATAACATCTTCCCGCGTGCGGGCCTGCCGTCGATTGCTCATCAAACAGAGAGGAAACGCCCCGCCCGTCTTTCGTAAGGAGCATGAAAGGACGCCAGGGGAGCGGGGGGGGGGAGGGTACCACATTGTTCGAAGGGCGCAGTCGCTTGCGCGCGCGCCATCTCGAGGCATCAGGAGACGGCTCGTAAACTTGCTGTGCTCTCAACGCTTACTTCGTGTTTAGAGAACTCAG
Organism: Rhipicephalus sanguineus; assembly: GCF_013339695.2. NCBI lineage: Eukaryota > Metazoa > Arthropoda > Arachnida > Ixodida > Ixodidae > Rhipicephalus > Rhipicephalus sanguineus. The sequence goes on along the minus strand of NC_051185.1, from coordinate 63,124,661 downwards.
AGCAAGAAAATGCTTCGGTTCCTGGAGCGGCCATATTCCCTTAAACCAGTGTTTTGTTGAGTTACGCGAGATCGAATCCAAAAGAGTTAGCTGCTAGCCTTACTTCGTTTAACAATACACTTTGTTGGTATCGCATTCATTGCTTCGCCCTTAAGCGAAACTGAGTTTTTTTTACCCGTCAGCTATTGACGTCCGAAAGCGAGGACGTCAATAGCTGACGTGTAACGTGAGGTAGCCGCTTCACTGTGGGCCGTCAGCGACGTGCCCGCTACCGAGAGCTGCGTATTTGCGGCTGCTCCGACCAGGATATATGCTTTTATTAATGAGATGACATTTCTAAAAAGCAAGCAAAAAATTCGAATTGGAACCCTAGAACGTGAGCTCGAAAGGGCAGGGCCATTTAGGGGGTATTTACCACAGAGTGATTAAACTCGGACGTGCTGGTATAAGCAATTACGAAAAAGCTCTTCTGAATGAAGATCCATGGATAAAGTATATCTGAGGAAAAGTGTGAACGCGTTTCCACCGTTCGCGTGCTCTTCCATAAACGCGAAGCAAGGAAAATTCGATATTGTTCCTTATATATACTGCTAGCGATCCCAGATTTCATTCCGCGATGTCCAGAAACAGAAGTGACAGACATTTTAGCAGCACACATGTAGTAGTTATTACTGAATATTGCTTTCCTTACGTGCCATGCGACGCTTGAAACGAGCTATCAGCAGCGTTTCTAAAACAGACGACGTCCGCCGATGTATCGCCGTCGCACTTCCTCGCTACCGAGAGGCCTAGACGTCACGAGCCTCTGCGGAGAGCGCGTTTTGCTGTCGAGCCGACTTGCAGAACAGAAGCTGTGTCGGCACCGTGCATGGCATCGTGGCTTATTTGGGACGCACGCGCGAGCGCTATTTATTCAGCGGAATAATTCTTGGTCCATGGTTGTGACTTCGGCAACCCCAAGATCAAGCTGCACATGTTCTGACGCGCCGGCCGTGCGATTGCCGGTGATAGACGCCCCCAAACCCGAGACTTTGGCGCAGTTTGGCGCAATTTTCGTCGATATTATCAGGATGGCGCAGTAACTACAATTTGGCGCACTTTGGCGCAGTTGGCGCAGGAGTGGAATCACTGGCTAACACTCCCAGGGTTATGCATACAGAAACGCCCAAGAAGGTGGATGGAACAGATGGCCGCTGTCACAACAGAACTGCATGTGCATCGCATGAGTAATGCAAAGGTTGTGGGTTACGTCCCCACTGACGGCAATTGTTTTTCTTTCCCATCTGCTTTCACTTCCCTTTGACTGATAATTACTACAGTTCAATTAATAACTACAGATAAAGGCCCTCTTGCTTTCCTTGGCTTCACACAGTTACTCCCCAATGCTATGAGTAAATCCCACAAAAAGCAATAAGTGCAAATGTGGGCTTACTGCAGTGGATGACGATGACGATGAGGTTGGGTAAATGGGTGGCGGTGAGTCCCTCAGAAGTGGGCTCTCTGGGCTTGTGGCAATGATGGCCAGTTCGGTGAGCCGGTCAAACACCACCTCCGAACCGGCTGGAAACTGGGACCACGTCGACGTCACGGGCGGGCTTGTGTCTGCGTGAGAGATGCACACCAAACTGCTCAGTGCTGGGCCTTGCTTTCAGCAAGCTGCCGTTGCAGTGGCAGAGGCAGTGACGGTTGGTGACGAATGGTACGGTTGGTAAATCTGTGGACACACGAATGGCTTACAGGCAATGAAAACTATGGCAGGCATAGAACTTTTAGATGCACTAAAAACAATACTTGTTGGGGTTTTGCATTCCAAAACCAGGATATGATTATGAGGGATAATGTGGTGGAGGGCTCCGAAAATTTTGACCATCTAGTATTCCTTAAGTGTACCTAAATCTAAGTACACAGGCCTCTAGCATTTCACCTCCATCGAAATGCAGCTGCTGCAGCCGGGACTCAATCCCACGGCCTTTGGGTCAGCAGTCAGAATTTCTGATGACACTATGTTCACTTGTAAAAGGAATGAGGAACCACCTATGGCATCTGCAACAGTATTTTCGAACTTCAGAAGATGCGGTTGGTGACGTAGCAGCTAACCAATAAGTTACAGTTCCACTGTGGGCAAAGCTGGACTAGTGTGGTGCCTAAGAAAATGACAGCTGGTGACAACAAAACCTTGTGCTCATTTGCTGGAAAGAAAGGCTTCGAAAGGGGCACTGCGGTGCTATTCTTTATGTCCTCAATCTCATGGCATCGTCAAACTATTTGTGCAGCTTTCACAGTTCAAACAGCTATGCAGCAGTAGTAAACTTGCAATACGCACAGCAATTGCGTCTTCGGAATTGCTGCCGTTCAAAAATGCTCTATCTTGGAGCGCCTTGCTCCTTGCCAGTTTCGTAGTGATTCAAGGGGCGAACTGACCGAGGTACGATTGAGCACAGGTCCGTAAATGTTACAGAAGATTTGGAAGAGTTCACAGGTGTGTATTTGCCAAACACATAAAAGATGGCTTATAAATTGTCTGTGAAATGATGCTTTAGGTAAAGGAGTGAGCGCATGCAGCTTGTAAACCATTTGTTTGCCCTGCACAGCCCCCCCCCCTTCACTTTTTCCCCCTTTTTTCTCCAATCAATATGTGAAGAGGTTGTCTCAGCGATTTTGTCAACATATGATGCGCAGCTGCACATCACACCTAACCCCGAAGGTCATGCTAGGAACGTGACTCTGATTGTATTATGTTTCACTGCTGGAGTGCAATATAGGTGACATTTTTTTTTAGTTTTGGCATTTAAACCGCATCACGATGTCTTGCGGGTCGTGATGTATACAGTCACATATTCTGATAAAATATTATAGCCTTCTTAGTGACCTGAAATTTCATTGCAGCTGGCCTTTAAAGGCCCCCCTCTCATAAACCTTTGACATTGTGAACACCTTTAATATAAACGTGTGCATCACATATGGAACGAAGTGACAATCACCTCTGGCAAATGTTCCAAAACTACACACTGCAGAAAAGCAACAAAAAATTTCTCTTTAAACGCACGAACCACATGTTTCTCTCCAACCTATTCCCATACCTCGTCCATTTGTTGTGAGCCCGGCAGTGTCATGCTCATGACGTCCCCAGGGTAAAGGCTGTCATTTGGTTGATTGACGAGGGACAAGAGCACTAGCCTGGTGAACAGCTGCCAATCCTTCCGCAAACGTCTCATTCAGCTAGCGTAATACGCTCAGTGATCGTCTCTGCCTGTTTTTATATTATAGTCAGTTGACACGACCGACAACTTTTGCTGTAGTGCACACAAGTGGAGAGACAGTAAGGATAATTATGCAGCGAGGAGGTTACCGGAGGGGGAGGGTAGCAATGGCGAGTTTGAAACCACATCAGTCACACAGTCATTCATCAAATGCTTGCAAACCTTGCTATCACAGCATCATTTAAAAAAATTCGTGTCCGTACATTCACTGTAGGCTAGTGCATAGCTGCTGCTACGTAAAACTCAACTGGTCTAAAGGCTTTTAAAACCTATTGCTGCAAAGAGCGCCTGCTGTTTGGAACATCCTCTTTCTTGTAATTCAAAGCAGTACTGTTCACCACCAGTCATATTATCACGATGATTTTATGGAGAACTTCACTTGGCAGAAACGTGCGCTTACAAATGCTTTGTATAAAGCATCTTTTACTGAAACTCAAACAAAACATATTTGTCTTATGCAACTGAAAGTAGAGGTTTATTAGTATACCTGCCTGCTGACGCAACGCTGCTATTCACAAAAATTCCCTTGCACTTTTATTGTGTTTAATTGACCTTGCTCGAATTTCCACTAAGGCACAACTGAAGTTTGTGTGTGACATTTTGTAACGGCATATATGTATGTAATGCTGATTTTCCATACAAGAAAAGGTGGCAAATTGTGCAAGGTAGTTTCAGACTTGCAAAAGTCCCTTATTAAACAAAGGACAGAAATGAATAAGACATGCAGAGTAAACAATCTATACTGTTTCCATCCCCTTAACTGCCCTGTTGCGAATTGTAATTAGTAACACAGGCAAGCAGCAAACTTGAAACAGCCCATGCCGACATGCGGTTTTCAGATCATTGATTTTTTTTCGGTGACTTTGCTGTTGCTGATTCTGCTCGGATCGTAAGCCTGTCTGAACAAACTTGTCCCAAGTAGACACTCATGGGGTGTCCGTTAATGATCAGAGATTGATATCTCTAAAGACATCGACGAGGGAAACCTTTCCCTGATCAGAATCGCAGAATTGTAAGATGAGCCCTACTTTGTACAAGCGTTACGAAAAATTCGAGAAAGTCGACCACCCTCACCCATGAGGCCCTCGCTTGAGACATAGGCCGAGTCCTTACAGTCTGTCGATGTCTCATCCCCAGAGCTTGTGGAGGCCCCCCCGACGCCGGCCATCGGGTCCGGACTTGCGCTGTCGCCGGCCGAGCCCCTGCGGCCCATCGCCGGCATGCTGGAACTGCTGCAAGATGAAGCATCGGCAAAAGCGGTGAATTCTATTCAAATCTAAAGACACAGGCTTACCAGACTTCCATAGTTCATTTTATATTACCTTTATGAAACCGTTGGAATTGGGTATTTATTATTATTAATACTACTACTACTACTACTACTACTACTACTACTACTACTACTACTACTACTACTACTAATAATAATTGCTGGAATTTAAAATTCCAAAACCATGTATAATTATGAGAGACTATAGTGGAGGGCTCCGGAAATTTCGACCACCTGGGGTTCTCTAACATGCACCTAAATCTAAGCACATGAGCCTCAAGCATTTTCGCCTCCATTGAAAATGCGGCCACCACAACCCGGATTCAATCCCGCAACTTTTGGGTCAGCAGTCGAGCAATATAACCACTAGGCCTCTGTATGAAATGGAATTGAGGTTTTAAGAAACAGTGACAAAGCCCGACAGTGCAGTAACCTGTGCGTAAAGCTTCGTACTTTCTTTCATTATCAACTAAAATTGAGTTACAGGGTACCTTCAAAAATGCAAAAAAAAAGGACCGACTGGCTTACAAAATTAGAAATAAATTAAAATGATTAGGATTAGTGCAGCCAAAAGATAAGGACAACCACTTGGCTACCTGTCAATTTCGTAGGATAACAGTGAATGTAGGCATAATAAATTCACTGTTATTTATCACTATTTTCTCTTCCCTATCTTAATTATCTAAAAAAAATGGAAATGTTGGTCTCTTTACAGCTGGCTATCTCCCAACTCCAGAAACAATACTCGGGAAAGAACACAAAGAGAAAAAAAAAATTCATGAAGAAAATGCCGGCAAATGTCAAACACAGAAACAATCTCCTCTCAGAACTACAAGCTTTTCATAACGATGATGACAAGGAGCACAACAGACACAACAATAGAAGAGTGCACAAAAATGTAATATCCCACGGAAAGCGGATTTACCCATCTGACATTTGGTACAAAATGCGTCATGCGTAATGCGATAAATGTGTAGTACAATACTTTCAGCTGCCATGCACATTGAGGCTAGCTTCACCACCAGCAGCCTCCGCACACTCAAAGTGATGTGTTCCGTGCAGGCAACGAGGCGTCATCTTCACGAGTTGCGACATACTGATGGCGCCGACTTATCAGAGGGGTTGTTAACCCTTGACACATTATCAACTCTTCCCTTGCTTCGGAGCAAATGCATTCTCTGTTGGCTGGGAAAGATTTGCTGACGATAGGCCCTGATCTGTTTTTCGGACAATGCAATAGACTCCGCGCTGTGCAAACGTTAATACCAGCCCTGTATTACTTACCAAATGCAAGAGACCTTTTAAGCAGTGAGCTTGGCTCTCAGGTCTGAGACACTTACCTTTCACCTAGGATACTGATTTCTGAATGGCACTCATGCATTGGTTGGTGGCTTTTGGATGTTTTTCTTGCAAAACATATGCACACTGATAATTCTACCAAGGAGCAGGATAATTCTACCAACAGAGCAGGAACAAAACACAGAAAAAAGGATGGGCAAAAAAAACTAGATATAACGCAAGATAAGACTGCTTTAAGTTTATTCCATCAAAACTACACCAAAGATGGTATTCAGTGACAGCAAAGCAATTCTAGTAATTTCTAGTAATTTGCCATTCTAGTAATTTCTTGCGCAGAGTAATGAATGACGACCCATACTCACTTACATCCTCCTACAGCAGATGACATTTCATTCTATTTTTCCCTTTAAAGGGCCCCTCACCAGGTTTGACAATTTTGAGCTGACGAGCGCAATCCATGCACTAGGCGTTCACCATTACGTCTGCCAAAATTTGCAACGCTACGCGCCGCGTAAATGGGTCAAATTTCAAGCTGAACGCTGCTTGCCCTTCTTCTCGCGTCCACGCGCCCAGAGAATGAGGGGATGACGTGCATGAGAGAATGGCCCTACGTAGATGGTAGTGCTGTGACGTCGCTCCTCTACGTAGACGAGTGTGCTCTGACGTCGCCAACAG